>NC_037678.1:22138518-22438518 GCF_003255815.1 Theropithecus gelada | reverse complement strand
ACTACTGTGATCAATCAGACAAAAGCAGAACTTTTCTGGGATTTTAGAGTAAGCTTTTGTTTTTGTTTTGTTTTGTTTATTTTGTTTGAGACAGAGTCTTGCTCTGTTGCTCAGGCTGGAGTGCAGTGGCACGATCTTGGCTCACTGCAATCTCCGCCTCCCAGGTTCAAGCGATTCTCCTGCCTCAGCCTCCTGAGTAGCTGGGATTTCAGGAGTACGCCACCATGCCCAGCTAATTTTTGTATTTTTAGTAGAGACTGGGTTTCACCCTGTTAGCCAGGCTGTTCTCGAACTCCTGAACTCAAGTGATCTGCTGTCCCTGGCCTCCCAAAGTGCTGGGATTACAGGTGTGAACCACCGCGCCCAGCCTACTTTTTTGATAAAGGGATACAGAAGCAGCTCCCTTTTACTTATTTGAACGAGTCATGAGGTTTGGAGCTTCAGCAGCAATGTTGTGACCATGAGAGGCGAGACTATAAGAAAGGCCAAGAGGACTGCAGAGAAATTGGTCTTATTATTCTTAAACCTCTGAACCAATGTCAGGTGCCTCACAATTATTGTTTTGTGAGAAAAATAAGCCCTTATTTATTTAAACCATCATAAGTCAGATTTTCTGTTTCTTATAGTCAAAAGATTCAATGTAGAAAATATTTAAAAATACAGAAAAGGCCAGGCGCGGTGGCTCAAGCCTGTAATCCCAGCACTTTGGGAGGCCGAGATGGGCGGATCACGAGGTCAGGAGATCGAGACCATCCTGGCTGACACGGTGAAACCCCGTCTCTACTAAAAAATACAAAAACTTAGCCGGGCGAGGTGGCGGGCGCCTGTAGTCCCAGCTACTCGGGAGGCTGAGGCAGGAGAATGGCGTAAAAACCCAGGAGGTGGAGCTTGCAGTGAGCTGAGATCTGGCCACTGCACTCCAGCCTTGGCGACAGAGCGAGACTCCGTCTCAAAAAAAAAAAAAAAAAAAAAAAAAAAAAATACAGAAAAAAACCCTATCTATATATCTTACCTAGTGACTGAAGATAATCATTGTTAACATTTTAGAGTAGTTCCTGACAATCTTTTTGGGTTTTGTTGTTGGTGGTTTCATTTTGTTTTAGTATGGGTTGTTTTGTTTATATTATTGAAATCATATTATATGCACTGATTTCAAAACACAAATACAATAAGACCAGGTTCTTAAAGGCAGATAATAATAAAAAAGACTTTGATGACAACTACTTGCCATTAGGTCTTTGCTTAGATTTAGGTCGTTCGTTACAGATTTAAGGGATGTGTACAATCATTTTCTCAAAGTTTCTAGGTAATAAAAATGATCACTATATTGTTGTCTACAGCTCTGCTTTGTAGAATAAAAGTTGTTTTAGTTTATTAACTCTTCTAATAATATTCTCACCACGTAAAAATACCTAAGCCATTCTTAGGAAGTGCTGGGACAGAACCACACCAGTTATGGCTTTTGGTTGTATTACACTGGATAAGTGATTTTATTGAAATGGAGTATGAAGAATGTAGACAAAGAAACACATTTTCTGGTACTAACAAAGGAGCCAAAGAAGGGCGGCCAACGGGAAGAGTAGGTCCAAACTTCTCTTGGCAGCATCAGCCCACTGAAATATGGGAGCAAGATGAGAAACGGAAGACTTTCAAGCCCAGTATCAATGCTTCCCATCCTTTCCTTCTCTTTGTTCTTTTCTTCTGTATTCTACTGATTCAGTTTCCCACTGTATCAGTTCTTTTTTTTTTTTTTTTGAAGATGGAGTCTCACAAAAAACTGGTGCCCAGGCTGGAGTGTAATGGCATGATTGTGGCTCACTGCAACCTCTGCCTCCGGGGTTCAAGTGATTCTCCTGCCTCAGCCTCCCAAGTAGCTGGGACTACAAGCGCAAGCCACCACACCCAGCTAATTTTTTTATTTTTTAGTAGAAATGGGGTTTCACCATGTTGGCCAGGCTGGTCTCAAACCCCTGACCTCAGGTGATCTGCCCGCTTCAGCCTCCCAACATGTTGGGATTATAGGCGTGAGCCACCACGCCCAGTCTCCCACTGTATCAGTTCTTCTCAATTCTACCTTTATTGTACATTTTACATTTTAGGTTCCTTACAATCTTCCTTCTATCATCCATCTTTTTTATTCAACCCCCTTTTCCCGTATCAACCTCCTTTCTCAAGATTTTTACTTCTGGCTGGGGGCAGTGGCTTATGCCTGTAATCCTAGTACTTTGGGAGGCCAAGGCAGGTGGATTGCTTGAGCTCAGGAGTTTGAGACCAGCCTGGGCAACATGGTGAAACCCCATCTCTACTAAAATACAATAAATTAGCCAGGCATGGTGGCATGTGCCTGTAGTCCCAGCTACTCGGGAGGTTGAGGCAGGAGAACTGCTTGAACCTGGGAGGCAGAGGTTTCAGTGAGCTGAGATCATGCCACTGCACTCCAGCCTGGGTGACAGAGTGAGACTCCATCTCCAAAAAAAGAAAAAACATTTTTTTTTTTATTTCTATTTCATATCTTTTTGTATCCTACTAAGGATGCCAAACTTTTTATACATTTTTCTCTTCATTCTTACAGTAAGGAATTCTTAAAGGTCTGCTTGTCTTCTGAGAATCACTGTTGCCTCTCCCTTACTCTGTAGCATTTTTCATTTATCTCTGTTTTTTATTGTTGTTGTTGTCGTCGTTTGTTTTTCTTTTTTTTTCCTGTTTGACCTCAAAGAAAGCAAGCCGTATCTAGGCCCAATATTTACCCAAAACAAAGTATGTGGCTTGTGCTCCAATGGAGTTTGGCCCCCTTCTCCAAGTGGTTGGGTGCTAGCCAAATCCCTGTCTCAGATCTATAGCTAGATGACAGAATGATAATATATATAGTGCTCAGCTCAATTCCCAGTATATAATAATATCTATTCTAATAGCTAAAATTATTGAAACCTATGTGCCAGGCACTATTTTAGGCATTTTACATTTGTTAATTTAATCTCACAAGTGGGTATGAGTTAAATGTTGTAATTATCCTATTATTCCAGATGAGTCAGAGATGCTACAGAACTTGCCCTAGGTCACACATCTAGAAAGGGCAAGCCCAGAAAGTCTGATTCTATAGTTTAGGCTCTTAACCAGTACACTCAAATAGCATTAAATGACATCTGGGCAATAAACCAAGGCTTCTGTGAGCAAGATACAGGTAGAGAAGGCAGGATTTAGGGAGACACTATCTACATCCAGTGACTTACAAATCATTTCTAGATAGCCCACCTGAGACCTAGTCATGGGTCTCCAGTTGTCTCAGGCTGTCACTTCACGCTCTTAGAACTTGGAGTGGAGGTAGAGGGTAGAGGTAATTTTTTAGGACAAAGTCCTATAGGTTCCCCGAATTGGAAAAGATGTATTCTAAACTGGGCTCACTCTGCCTAACCAGTCTCATTTTCCATGTCTCACCAGCATGAACTCTCTACTCCAGCTAGCTTTCTTCTGTGTTCTTCAAGGAATAAACTGAATAGATTACATGCCCTAGAAAAATAATAGTGAAGACAATGATGACTGAGTGTTACATATATCTTTCCTCCAAAGAGCTCACCATGCTCTCATGCCTCCCCTTTATCATTACAGTATTACTTGGAGGGGTGCAAAGTTACTAATCATTCATTTTCCAGATGGAGAAGTGAAGTACAAAGAAGGGTCACAACCTACCCAACATTAGACAGCTGGCTACTGTTGGTATGAACCTGTTTCTTAGCTTAGCTCCTTAGCATCAGGTTCTCTGAGACCTTCAGAGTGAAAAATACCTCAATTTATTAATCTCTGTTGGCTTGGACTTAATTTTCTAAAAATGCCTTTATCATTCTTTCAACAAACATTTACAGTAGTACCACAGGGGGCATCAGGGATAAAAGATGATGAACACAGCTTCCTGCTCACAACCTCAAGGCAGACCCAATCACAACTCAGGGTAGTAAATGTAGAAATGGAGGCCCAAACACAATATGCAACACCCCCAGCCATTAGCTCACTGTAATTACCACCAATGCTGCCAAAGGCAAAAGAACAAAGAATGCTTTTACACCTTTAACTTTGGAAACGCAAAACAGTACAGATCAACATTGTGTAGGCTAACAACAAAAGGATTCATATTTCCTTTATGATGTGCTTCTTATATGCAGTAGTTCATAAAGATCTGCTTGAAAAAAAAGAATTATCACCAATCATTAATAAGACAAGCCAACTGGCTGAACAGTGATTTTTTAAAATCATTAATAAAATTTATTCAGCATAGAAATATGTTCATAAGTAATTCAGTAATGCTTCATCTGTTAAATAAAAAAAAATGTTGCATAGCTCATTATAAAAAACTGGGTAAGAGACAAAAGAATGAGTTTTCTCTTATGAGGCATCTGCATAAAGTAGGTGAAAAAAATACTACACTAGGGGCTTAGAAACTGCACATACCCATCTACAATCCTTAGAGGATCTGGAAAAAATGGAAATTAGAAAGCAGCAAAGTCACTGTATTCTCTATTACTGAAAGACACTGTACCCCTGAGGGAAAAAAACAACATATGAAACAAGAGAGGATGTTTTGGTCCTAGAGAGGATTGGAGAGGAGGAAAGAGAGAGAATGAATTTGGGTCTGTGCTCCAAATAGATATGAAATAAGTTACTGCAGCATTGCATGGTTTCTCCATTGATGAGTCCCTCTCCTTAATATAATAAAATAATCGAACCAAAGAATTGTTTAATTACTGGGCTGGACCCTGGATATGTCACTCAGATTGATCAAACTCATCACAAATCTAACTATGGCTGGGCTTGGCCACGGAGAATTACAAGTTTCCAGTGTTTTATAATCCAGTGTTGGGTGGCAATTTCACCATCTCATGGTATTTTAAGTTAATCCACACTCTTCATTCTTCCAATCCTGCTCTCTACAATGGTTCACTTAAATACAGACTGACTCTAGTCTAAGTAGTTGTAAAGACTGTACTTCCACGGAAATGTCAATTCTCAAGGTCTGTTAGACTGAACAGCCACTCTCTAATCCCCACTATGTTGATTTAGATGGAAAAAGGAGTCCTGTGCCTTATTCTTCTAGTGGGAAAGGCAGTCATTATACAAATATAGGGTCAGCAAAGTAACTGAAGTGATCTTCTAGTTCTGTGTTTTCCAAACCTTTCTCCACAGAGCAGCTGTGTCTCATAAGATGTTAATGATGCAGATGTCTTGAGAAGTATGTGTCTTTCATGGTCAAGTGAGTATGAAAGACTGGATTAAACAAAGTCAATATAGGACTTCTCAGAGCCCTTCATATGCTAATATGCAGAATGAATTTCCTGGAGGGGAATCTAGCATTCCAAATCATTTGATTGCAGGGATATGAGAGCCTTATCCACATGTCCTGGAAGAAGAATTCTATGGAACACAATTTGTGATTTAGCTTGCTCATGCTGGCCTTGAACTCCTGGGGTCAAGAAATCCTCCTGCCTCAGCCTCCTGAGTAGCTGGGACTCCAGACCACTGTGCTAGGCTCTAATTTTTAAAACCATCTTAATAAATTAAGGCAAAACACTTATTGTTTAGATTGATTCTTAAAAAGTTTGATATAACTATAACCATTACAAAGTCAGTCCCTATTAAAAATATCCAGTACAGACAGGAACAATCAGGCCCTATTAAAAATATCTGGTACAGACAGGAAGAATCAGGCCCTATTAAAAATATCTGGTACAGACAAGACTGGGCCTTGGAGATACAAGTAGCTTTTCTGTACGCTAGGCTAGAAAAAGGCTGTCATGAACTGGAATCTTAGTCATTTCGCTAAAACTTTGATATATGAGAACATTTATAACTAAGGGTCTCTGAGAAGTGTAAGGCATGATTTCACTGGGTGCAGGGATAAAGCCCGGGGAACACAGCATTACACTTACTCCAATGTAATGGTAGCAACAACCAATCAACCTCCCCTAATCCTTGCTCCTCTCAACAATAAGGACGTTGTGCTTTTCTCAGTGCTTCTCTAGATAATACTGTCCAGTAAGGTAGCAGAGTACTTGAAATGTGGCTAGTCCAAACTGAGATGTGCAGAAATGTAAAACAGACATAGGATTTCCAATACTTAGTATGAGAAAAGGAATGTAAAATATCATTAATTTTCATATTGATTACATGGTGAAATACTTTTTATATACTGGGTTAATAAAATATATTATTAAAATTAATTTCACCCTTACTTAACTTTTAAAACGCAGCCACTAGAAAAATTTAAATTACACATGTGCCCCACATTTTCTTTCCATAGGCTGTCACTTAAGCTGGAGGGCAGTGGTGTGATTATGGCTCACTGCAGCCTCAATCTCCAAGACTCAAGTGATCCTTCTGCCTCAGCCCCTCTCCAAGTAGCTGGGACTACAGGTTCAAACCACCATGCCTGGCTAATTATTTTTTATTTTTATTTTTATTTTTTTTCAGGGATGGGGTTTCATTATATTGCCCAGGCTGGTCTCAAACTCGTGGGCTTAAGTGATCCTCCTGCCTCAGCCTTCCGAAGTGTTGGAATTACAGGTATGAGCCACTGCACCTGGCCACCTTCTTCATTTCTAGATCCCTGGAACTTAGCTCAGAGCCTGGCTCACATCAGAGCCTCTGTAAGTCTGTGTTGAACTAATTTGATTTTCAAGGGTTGGCTGTTTAGGGCTAGACCCTCTTTCCTGTTAGAAAGTATAGTAAGCCAGGCGCAGTGGCTCACGCCTGTAATCCTAGCACTTTGGGAAGCCAACGTGAGCGTGGATCACCTGAGGTCAGGAGTTCAAGACTAGCCTGGTGAACATGGTGAAACCTCATCTCTACTAAAACTACAAAAACCTAGCCGGGTGTGGTGGTGGGCACCTGTAATCCCAGCTACTTGGGAGGCTGAGACAGGAGAATTGCTTGAACCCAGGAGGCGGAGGTTGCAGTGAGCCGAGATTGCACCATTACACTCCAGCTTGGACGACAGAGCAAGACTCTGTCTCAAAAAAAAAAAAAAAAACAGTAAAGAGAAAACAACACAGGTTGTTTTGAATTATTTTGAGTTGAATCACAGTTCTAGCAAACTGCTTAATTTCTGTAAACTTCAATTTGCCCACCTAAGAAACAGGGTAAGGTAAGCATTAAATGAATAAGTAAAGCACACAGCTGACTCCTGTCACCAAATTATGGAGCAGGATAGAACTTTGCTATCTTTTTCTTTTTTGAGACAGGGTCTCATTCTGTCACCCAGGCTGGAGTACAGTGGCTCAATCTCGGCTCAATGCAACCACCACCTCCCAAGCTCAAGTGATCCTCCTAACCTCAGCCTCCCCAGTAGCTGGGACCACAAGCACATACTACCATGCCTGATTAATTTTTGTACTTTTTGGTAAAGATGGGTTTCACCATGTTGCCCAGGCTGGTCTCAAACTACTGGGCTCAAGCAATCTGCCCACCTCAGCCTTCCCAAAGTACTGGGATTACAGGTGTGAGGCACCACACCTGGCCTGGAATTTATTTTACAAGATTTATCTAACATTGAGACCCACTTACAGACCTAAACACAAGATTTTAAGTAAGTTGTGCCTGACAATGAGAGCCAGACTGTGTAAGAAGTAAGACAACTGAGGAAATCATCATGTTCAGAGAACTGTGCTCACAAAAACTGCAAAGATGCCTAACTGCCTTGGACATTTAGCCAGATCTGGACAGCCATATTCAATCTCTCTCTCTCTGAACACAATGTGATTGTTCCATGTAACAACGCACCAAATGCTTTACGTACTTATGCCACTACTCCCAGTGACATCAATCTCAAAGTTTATCCATACAATAAGTGAACTGAGGCAGATGAACTGTTCCCGATGGAAATCCCATTAACAGGGGCAAACTAAAGTTTAGCCAGTCCATAAACCAGAAGTTCTCAACCTTGGGGTAGACATTGCGATTGCTGAGAAAGATTTTTAAAATCCCAGTGTCAGATCTAGATCCCAGACCAATTAAATCAGAATCTCTGAGAGTGGGCATCAGTGTTTTGTAACGCCAAAATGCAGCCACAGCTGAAATCCACCTCTGTAAACCCTTTCTCATTCCAAGATGTTCTCAAACACTTGCAAAGAGCGGAGCTTGGCGGTCAGGGATCTAACCTGGCTCTGGCATTTCCTGGCTGTGTGATCTTAAGCAAGTTACTTACCCTCTCAAACTTCATTCTCCTCAAATGTAAAGTAGAGCTACTATTACCTTCCTCAGGAGGTGTGGTAAGGATGAGGTGAATACTTACGTAGAGTGCCTGGCACACAGTGTGGACTTAAAGGGCAGTAGTTGCTACCATTATCATTATTCTCTTCACCTCAGGGGAAATGATTCCTGCATGTGGTAAGGTTGATGTCACTTTCTCCTATGTTCACACTACATTGGCAGGGGAGATGATGCATGTAAAAGTATTTTGTAGACAGAGGCTCCTCTGAACTTAATGTGAATAAGAATCACAGGGGACCTTGTTAACATACAGTGTGATTTCCTAGGTCTAAGGTGGGGCCAAGGGAGATTCTGAATTTCTAATAAACTCCCATGAGATGAGATGCTACTGATCCATGGGCCACACTTTGAGTACCAAGACTGTAGGTGGTAAAGCTCTTTACAGAAGTAAAGTACTACTAGTATTTCCTTAACATGCTTTTGGGGAATACCACCATATTACCTATTTTTTTTAATCTTCTGTTTATGAGACTTTATAGCAAGCTTAAAATCTACAAAAGAACTGTCTAAATCAGATATCCTATATGGAAAATTCAAAGTTTAAGCGGATTCCTTTTACATTATCGTCTTCCTTTCTTTCTTTTTTTTTTTTTTTTTTTTGCCATGAGTCAACATTTGACTCAATTTAATGAGCACATACCTAAATCACAAGAGTGTGGAAAACACACTTGTCTTCCCCCACTTCCCAAATTAAAGATATTTCTCCCTTTGCTCCCAAGGAAAAGCAGAAGATTATTACAGTCTCTTGGGAGCTTGGGGCTTCTTCCACCACTTTATAACAATAAACTGCCACTTTGATGCTTCAGAAACTTCCTAGTTTTATCTTTATAATGATGATGGTGTTTCTCAATGATGTCAATACTTTTGTTTTAGCATAATAATCCTGTGAGCACCCTATCAGAATGTTAGCAACATTTTGTTTTATACATATGTATCTAGCTTTACACATAAATATGTCTTTAAGAAATTGGGCATGAAACACTTATGGGTGAATGCAGATGCAGACAGAATGTAGATACAGAAAGATAGCTGGCTATTTAAGGTTTTCTATGAAAGATAATTTTGAAAACCAGCCTTGAAAGTCTTTTGGAAAATCCGGATATTCCTTTTGCTACCTGAGTGGACTGGATCACCTCAATTGTTGATCACTTCTATAAGGTTCCTTTCAGTCCTATGGGTTCTGTTTTCTGGGTTTTTTGTTTGTTTTTGTTTTTTACTTTACTTTTTACTCTGGCGACAACTTTATCTGTCACCAGAGAAGAGCAGACAGGATGAAAATTAGTTTAGATACTTTTTTCCCAAACTACAATATATAATTCTAAAACATATATAGCTTCTGCCTGAGGAGCCAAAAGTCATTTCTGTCAATTACTCAGAATATGCTCAATTATCCCTTATATCAAGCCCTTTTGTCATGAGGTGATTCTGACTAACAATGGCAATAGCCAGGGTAGCCAGCAAATACTGGTGATGCCTACTATGGAAGTATGTATCTCAGTGCTAGGTGGTGGAGATGTTCAGGCAAGGACAGTGAATTTAGAAATCCAACAAGGTCTTTTTTATTTGAAAAATTTATCTATTAATTTAGTATTATGTTGAAAGGCTTGCTTCTGTTTCTAAATTAAAAACACATTTTTTTTCCTCTAGGGTACATGTTGTTGGCCGAAGATCAGTTACCTAATTAATTCTGTGAGATATAAAGATGCTGCTTGACTTGAGATGGGATGTCCTGATGAATCCATCATAAACTGAAAATATTTTAAATCAAAATGGTCATTTTGTAGACAATGATGGGCTATGAAAAACAAAATACAATATCCAAAAATCACTGGCAACACAGTTCTGTACGCTGTAGCACATCGGTTGTTTACCATCATGATCTCACAGATGACTGGGGGCTGTGGCTCACTGCTGCTGCCCAGCATCTCAAGAACATATTACACCACTTATCACTAGCCTGGGGAAAAAAAAAAATCAAAATTTGAAGAATGGTTTCTACTGAATGTATCACTTTTGAACCACTGTAAAGTCGAAAAATCTAAGTCAAGTCATCCTAAGTCGGGGACTGTCCATATATGTACTTACTCTGTGACCCTGGGTATATTATTTACCCTGTCAAAGTATCAGTTTATTCATCTGTAAAATGGTGGTAATACCTATTAAAAAGGGTTGTTTTAAGGATTAAGTAATATCCAGATTCAGGGTTTAGCACAGCTCCTGGAATGGAATCAGGCTCAAGAAATGGCTAATGTTATAATTTTTCTTATTAATATATAGCCTGAATCTTCAATTGTTTTAATGATTATTTTCTTCTGCCCTTGAACTAATTCCTAAAACAGCACTGGAGAGGACACCATTCATTACTCAAAAGATTCAAAAAATTCAATTTCAGAAATTTAAGGCCATTATGCCAAGTAAGCCACAGGCAGACCATTAGTGTTGTGATACCTTGTTGAGCACAATTTCCAACAGTTATACTCTAAGAAAAAAGAAAAATGCTCAGCTATCTGCAATAAAAAGAGACACAAGGAAGGAATGAGAAGATATAAGACAATCAACTGCAAAAATTGAGATCTTGGAGTCCAATATGTGAATTGCTACAGATACATATCCTTGAAGGTATCCTGTTGGAGGCCCTCATGCATTATCAGATTTGTAGCTTCATAAAGTCACACATTTTAATAAGACAAATCTTTTGATATGGAATGACTGAAGAGAGAGACACATTTATTACCAGTCATCCAGCAGTCTCAATATACTTCAATTAGCACAATTCTCAGCCTGGTAACTTCAGCAGGACCCTGACTGTTATACAGCAATATACTAACAGCCAGGATAAATGTGTTCTCTTCTTGGCTCAGTCATAAATCTGTTGTGTGATCTCATGTTAGTCAAAAAGCCTCCCAAAACATTACTTTTTTCATCAGTAAAGTAAGAGTTAGACTGAATATTTTTCAAAAAAGCCTTTCCAGTTCCAACATTCCATGGTTCTAAGATTCTTTTAACTCTAGCTTATACTAATGTTCTGATTTTCTAACACGATTCTGAAAATATCGTACCCCCTAAGAGCTTTATTCAGATCATTGGTTAACTGTACTAAAGGGCAGAGGCTACCTCAAATCCTTCAGCAAATACAACTGTACCGTAACAAGTAGTGTAGTGAAACCACTTACACAGCAGGTGCTAAAATAACATTATTTCCTTCAATGTCATTTTGTTGATGAGAAAAAAATAATTGGTTGCTTCAAACATCGTTTCTCTAAAAGTCACAGTTTCCAAGAACCCTACAGACAATGTTAAATAAGGACTTACTATATATATGATAATATAAATATATGAGACATTTGTAATGGCTGGGCATGGTGGCTCACACCTGTAATCCCAACACTTTGGGAGGCCGAGGTGGGCAGATTACTTGAGGTCAGGAGTTTGAGACCAGCCTGGCCAACATGGTGAAACCCCATCTCTACCAAAAAATACCAAAATTAGCCAGGTGTGATGGTGCATGCCTGTAATCCCAGCTACTCAGGAGGCTGAGGCAGGAGAATCGCTTGAACCCAGAAGTTGGAGGCTGCAGTGAGGTGAGATCGTGCCATTGCACTCCAGCCTGGGTGACAGAGTGAATGTGACTCCATCTCAAAAATAAATAAATTACATATATATATGAGAGACATTTGTAATGTCCTTCCCTGGTTTTGGTATCAGGGTACTATTTGCTTCATAGAATGACTTGGAAAGTATCCCCTCCTCTTCAATTTCCTAGAAGAGATTGCAGAACTGGTGTTAATTCCTCTTTAAATGTTTGATAGAATTCTCCAGTGAAACCATCTAGGCCTGAAGATTTTTTGGGGAGGATCTTAATTATCAATTCAATTTTCTTATTAATTACAGCATTATTCAAATCATTACTCTTAAAGGAATTGGTCTGTATTATTTCAGTTGTCAAATTTATGTCTGTAGCGTTGCTTACACAATTTCCTTATTTCCCTTTTAATATTTGCAGGCGCTACCATGATATTCTCTGTTTTTTCCCAATATTAGTAATTTGTGTTTTTTTTCTCTATTTTTCTATTGGTTTTGCCACAAGTCTCAATTTTATCGATCTTTTCAAAGAATCAGCTCTTAGTTTTTTATTGCTTTTCTCTATTTTTCTGTTTCTCTGTTGTTTTATTGTTTTCAGTTTCATTGATTTCTGCTCTTTTATTATCTGCTCTCTTCTGGTTGCTCCTTCTTTATTATTTTGCTCTTCTATTTCTAGTTTCTGCAGGTGGAAACTTAGATCGTTGGTTTGTGATTTTCCCTGTTTTCTAAAGAGCATTTAGTGCTAGAAAGTTGCCTTTCAGCACTGCTTTAGTTGAGTTCCACAAATTTTGATATGTTGTATATTTTTTCATTTCCCTTGAGACTTTCTCTGTGACTCAAGGATTATTTAAAAGCGTGTTGTTTAATTTTCAAGTGTTTGGAGATTTTCCAGACTTCTTTCTGTTAATTCATTTCTGGTTTGGTTGCATTACGGTCAGAGAACATCCTCATTATGATTTCAATTATTTTAAATTTGTTGAGGTTGTTTTATGGCCCAGAATACAGTCTATCTCAATAAATGTTCTGTGAGTGCTTGAAAAGAATGTGTGAATACTATATGCTATTGTTGGGTGAACTGTTCAATAAATGTCAGTTAAATCCTTTTGTGTAGTTGAGAGCTTTTACATGTTAGTGATAGGAAAGTCTACTGTATTTACCCATATTTTTGCTCTTACCATGTTCTTCCTCCCTTTTTGATGCTCCAAAATTCCTTCTATCATTTCCTTTCTGTTAAGAGCATTTCTCTTAGCCATTGTTTTAGAGCAGGTCTGCTGGTGACAAATTATTTAATTTTCCGTTAACTCAGAATGTCTTGATTTCAATTTTTGCTGAATATTGAATTCTGGGTTGATACAGTTCTCTTCTTCTGGCACCCGAAAAACATTCTGCCACTTCTCCTGGCCTCTATGATTTCTGATAAGAATTGTTCTATCATTCTAACTGTTTTTCCTCTATGGGTTTGTCTCTGGTTATCTGCCATTACTTTTCTTAAGTTTGACTCCAATGTGTCTTAGTGTTGACTTCTTTGGGTTTATCCTATTGGAGTTCATACAACTTCATGAATCTATAGGTTTATGTTTTTGCCAATTGTGGAAAATTTTCAGCTACTATTTCTCTAAATAACTTCTTAGGCTCATCTCCTTTCTTCTCTTTCTGGGACTCAAATAACATAAACATAAACGTTGGATTGTTTATAGTTCCACATGTCCCTAAGGCTCTGTTCATTTTTTTTCAGTCTATTTCCTTTCTGTTGCTCAGATTGGGTAATTTCTATTGTTCTGTCTTCAAGTTCACTGATTCTTTCCTTTGACCTGTTTATTCTGCTACTGATACCATCTGTTAAGCTTTTCATTTCAGTTATTGTATTTTTTTTAGTTCTAAACTTTCCATCTGGTTCTTCTTTATATCTTTTACATCTTTGCTGGGACTATATTTCTGTGTGGAAGTTGTCCATTTTTTCCATTTGTTTCAAGCTTATTCAAAATTGCTCACTGACGCATTTTTATAATGTTTACTTTAAAATCTTTGTCAGATCTTTTGAGCATCGGTATCATCTCAATGTCAGTATCCATTGGTTGCCTTTTCTCATTAAATCTAAGATCTTCCTGGTTCTTGGTATGATGAGTGATTTTCTATTGAAACCTAGGTATTTTTGACATTATGCTATAAGATTTTAGATCTTATTTGAATGTTGTGTTTTATCAGGTCTCCTCTGACACCACTCTGGTAAATGAAGTGAGGTAGGGGTGGGGGACTGCCATCTTGTTACTACCTTGGTGTGAAAGTCAGGTTCTCTACTTGGCCTCTGTTGAGGGAACTCAACACCAGCAAGCTCACCACTACGTCATTCTCTGGGTTCTCTTTTATGGGTTAAGAAAATGCTTATTTATATTATAATAGGATTCTTTACAAAATATGCACAATAACTTATTAAATCCATTAATGAATTAAATTTCAAAAATTTTACCCTCTAAATGACTAACACATAGCTTTTAATAGACAGAGTTGTTGAGGAGTAAAACCCCAGGGCTAGGAGGAGTTTTAGAAGGCAAGTAAAGGAGAAATCCCAGGAAGGCTGTGCGGCAGACAGGAGAGGGAGTTCAAATAAGTCAAGTAAAAGGGCAAGTCAACTGATTTGACATTTAGAAGATCAATGATGACTTTAGCAAAATAAATTTAGAAGAATAGTGGTAGGGGGAAAAGCCAGATTTCAGGCAGTTGAGAAGTAAATAAAAGTTGAGGAAGTAGAACTTTGTAAAAGAGTATCTAAGAGAAGTCAAGTTGGAAAGTGAAGGAGAGAAAATATAGGGAATTCATATCTGATATTTTCTCTTACCACTGTAATTGTTATTATATTAGTGTCATTTCAAAAGAAAGATCAATAAATCTTAGAAACAGGATACATGAAATTAATACAAAAAATCCAAAATTAATTACTCTTATATCTTCCTAAGACTGATTTGAATGTACATACTATAAAGCAGTGCTCCTCAAACCACATCGATAAAGGGTCAGTTCTGGGGTTTTTTGTTTTTCACAATCCATTGCAGAATAATACTATTGTAAAATACAGTAAAATATCATAGCAATGACCAGTTGCTGTAAAAGTTTCAAAATGCTGTCTATTTTTTGATAAAATATAATAAAATTTCAAAGCAATGACTAGTTGCTATTAAAGTTTCAAAATGTTTACCTTTTATTTTTTGGTATGATGTCTCCTTCTGTTGCCCAGGCTAAAGTTCAGTGGTGTGATCAATAGCTCACTCTAGCCTGGAACTCCCAGACTCAAGCAATCCTCCCACCTCAGCCTCTCAAGTAGCTGAAACTACAGGCATGTGCCACCACACTCAGCTAATTTTTAAAATTTTTCTGTAGAGGTGAGGTCTCATTATGTTGCGTAGGCTGGTCTCAAACTCCTGGCCTCAATCGATCCTCCTGCCTCAGCCTCCCAAAGTGCTGGGATTATAGCTGTGAGCCATAGCACCCAGCCCAAAATGCTTATTTTTGATTCTGCACTTATCTCCTCATGGACAGGTAATATGTAGTTCATGAATTGGCACTGGCCTACACTTGGAGCAGTCCTCTTCTCTAAAGCTGAACTCAGGTTGCTCAGATTCAAAACCAGATTCAAAACTCAGGTTGCTTAAATTCAAAACCTAACTTATCAAATGAACTCTAGATGTCCAGGGAAATGTCTAACATGAGAGCATTCCACTTCTGTGTCCCTGCCTGGATTAGTCAGGGAAGGAGAGGTTATGGTGTCACAAAGAATGCTCCAGTCTCGAAGGTTTACATGTTTAATTCTTGTTCACTTTGCATGCCCAAGGTGATTCAATACAAGGCTCTGTTCTGTATACCCATTACTTTAGTGGCCATGGCAGGTACACAGAGACTGGAGAACTGTACACACGCTTTCCATGGCCTCGCGTTTTATTGGCCAGAAGTAGTAATATGTCCTTGCCGAGGAAGCTGGAAAACTAGGGCATACTGCTTAAATCATAAGCAACACAGAGGATGGACTGCTGAGGTTCTACTGGAAAACAAGTATAAAACTACTTTTCTCCTCACCCCTCCAGGGCGCTGAATTAAGGAGCATGGAAAGATACAAGTGACTCTTACTTAACTAGTATTCTATTGGCTATTACTGGCCTTTAGCTTCAAACTGACTGGCCACTAGCATCCAAATGCCAGCTGCATTTGCTGGAGTCTTGTATAAGTCCTTTGGAGCCCCTACGGAAAGACCTACCCATGGCACAACTCCCTGATGTGAGAACTCTCAGATCCCACTTGCAGAGTTACATTCCACAGTCTCACGCTGCAGAGGCTTCCTCATCCTGAGGCAGCGCTCTTGAGAAGTGTCCTAGGGAGTTGTCTCAAGCTAACTTCTATACTGATTCACAGGAAATTCATGTATCCACCACTGGCCAAAGAGTGCCAGTTCTCTTTACTGACCCCTCTCTCTCTCTCTGCTTTTCCTCTCTCCCTTCTCAGAAGGGTACAGGCAGCAGATCAGCAAGTTAACTACATAATCACATCTCTCTGTAGAACGTGACTACCATTCCTGCAAGAATCTTAAACACTATGAGTAGTTCTCTTAGAGGACCCTCTTGGTTTGGAGGGAGAATATCCCATTCTGTTCTCCACAGGAGCTTGAGCGTCCTTACAACATGGTGGATGAATTCTGCCTGCATGAATGAATAATCCATGAGGAAGAGTGCCAAGCAGAAGCTGTGTCCTTGTTATGACCTTGCCTCAGAAGTCATATGGTATCACTTCTGCCGCCTTCTACTGGTTAGAAGATAGTCACTACGGGCCAGGCACGGTGGCTCACATCTGTAATCCCAGGACTTTGGGAGGCCGAGGTGGGCAGATCACCTGAGCTCAGGAGTTCGAGACTAGCCTAGCCAAAATGGGGAAATCCTGTCTCTACTAAAAATACAAAAATTAGCCGGGTGTGGTGGTGGGCACCTGTAATCCCAGCTACTCAGGAGGCTGAGGCAGGGGAAGCACTTGAGCCCGGGAGGCAGAGGTTGCAGTGAGCCGAGATCACACCATTGCACTCCAGCCTGGGTGACAAAAGAGAAACTCCATTAAAAAAAAAAAAAAGAATATAGCCACTATGTCTGGCCCACATTCAAGGAAAAGAGGAATTAGGCTCTACTTTTTGAAGGGAGAAGTGTCAAGGAATTTGTGGACATATTTTAAAACCATCATGCTCCTTAAACACTTTCTAACAAGTTTAATTCATTCTGTGGAATGAACTACAGTATCAATCAGCCAGAGTCTGAAGCAAACAAATGTCTGACACAGAAATCACTATAATTTTGAGATACTGTCGAAAGTTGTTAGAACTCTTTGTTTTTATGAATGCTTAATAAGGGGTAAAAGGATGCACTGCTAGACTATTGGGAAATGAGACCCAAAAATTTTCAAATGCTCCAATAAATTTCTTTCTGTCACATATTTTAAAAAACACTGAGCAAATGTTTACAAGTATTTGCACAAGGGAAGCTTTAATGACTAATAAAATAAGAGTTAAAAGTGTAATATTCCATATCTTTTCTTCTACCCAGTATCACCATCAAGATGCCTATTCTGGCAGAAGCCCGTTCCTCCATCTGCATAGATGATCAGAACAGAAAACAATCCAGGAATATGTTGCTGTTCAGAATTGTAAGTATACTGATTTGGTCAATACAGCCCTGGCTTTAATAGTTTGGAAAAATCCTGAGGCTTATCAAGGCCAAACAACTTGTCCATAGAAAACCCCACAAGCAGTACATTAGAGACCCTGTGCCCCTCCGGCTCCACAGCCAGAGTCCTTTATCACTAGGCGTCGTTTCCTCTCCAAAACACCAAACATTAACTCAATGTGTAGGAAAGATCTGAGGTAGCTTCTATTCCATTAAAAGGAAATCAATATTGTTGAACTGAACTCAGATACGAACAAAGAATAGAGGATAGCTCAAGTGAATAGAGAATAACAATGACCACTAGTTCTCAAAATACAGGTACTTAAAAAGACAAATACAAGCATGAATCACGAGGCTCCAAATTTTCCTGTGTGTTAACTATTAGGATTGTATCTTCATTTCTGAGGTGGGGGGATTTTTATCCTGATTTTGGGGGTTGGGGGGAGATGGGGCGGAGTTGAAGCGATTGAAGGAGATGGAGTATAAACATGTTACCAAAACAAACACATTTAATGATGCCTTCTGTAGATCATACATTGTGCTTGAGGACACAACCCACAGTCTCGAAAGGCCTAGTACCAGGCCTTTAGAAGAAATTCACAGCCTAGATGTGAGGAGAGGCATGTAGGGAAATAAGAACAATGCATTATAATACAGGAAACAACAGAAAACAAAACACAGTTTATAAGAAAGTAGCAACTGCTTCCAGGACCCGGTGAGCTCCATTTCTGTGGTACATTCATGAATTAAGATGACACTGGTAAGCAGGATAAACACACAGTAACAAGGATAGGATGGCCTTAATCATTGTTCTTATTATTATGATTAAGGGCATTTTAATCAGGACTGCTTTTAGGAACCATGAGCGCTAGGATGAGTATTTTAAAAATATCATACTGTCAAAATTTAAGGGGCTTTCCATTGCAGTAGGGAAAATAAGGAGAGTAAACCTGATACCAGGAAGGAAAATACTGCAAGGAAGGAAACACTTTTGCCCCAGCATTAGAAACATCAGGCTTCTACAGTACTTGGTCACAAACCAGCTGTGATTTAAATCCCTTAGCTTCTCTGAGCTGAAGTTCCATTTTTTTTCTAAACATTAAGGGGACTGGATTATACAATCCCCACAGTCCCTCTCTAGCTCCAAAATTTATAATCCTAATGATGTTCCAAGGAAAATCTCTTTCCCCTCTGAAGTGCCATCTCTCTCTGCACAGCTCCCTTTGGCTTCAGGGCCTGAGTCAAATCTCCTCTCTATAGGCTGAATTCATACACATGACTGCGTTCACAACACCAACTACAGTCCCCCACATAATTTCTGTAGAAAGATCTGTCACATGTCAGCAGCTCCCATGATAAGGAGGGTTGTCTTTCCCAGCAAGGTGGCCAAGGTAAAACACTTGCTTATGGGCTCAGGTCTGGGTGTAGTCCTGGCTGCCTGGGTGATCTTGGATATGTAACTTCCTCAACCATAAGGTTGAGAGGGTCTGCTCTGACTCTCTGCAGGGTTGTTGTGAGGACAAACTGAAGTGATTCATAAAGCACTGTACAAATTCAGAGTATCACAGTGATGACTGAACACACTGGATTCAGGAAATCCTTCAGCTGGAAGTCTTGCTAGGACAGAGGTACGTGCTGTATTCCTCCCTGAGAGGAAACCTGATGTAAAACAGACTCAGCTTCAAGGCTGATGTGCCTCTGAATCTCCCCTTAGAGCAGCTAACGGCTCTAGAACTAATAAGGTCCCAGTGGAGTTTTTCTTTAAAGAAGCTTTTAATGTTACCAGGAACTGACAGTAACGCTGTCCACATCAATCCCACTCAGACCCCAGCCTCTGGAACACATGACCTTAGAAACTCTGACTGCAGAACTTTTCTGCCACTTTCCACTTAGGTCAACATTCTTGCCACCCACTGTCCCATGTCAAGTTCTAAGAAGTTAAGATCTGTACCTGTTAAAATTCACTTCTAGACTTCCAAAAAAGACTTTCATGGAACTGTAGGCATTTCACACAGTTAAGCTATCCATGGACCTGGACTTCCCAGAAATGGCCAACTTCATGTAATCTTCTTATCCATAAAGGCAAAGATTAATTAAATGTGTAACTAAATATAATTAATTTTTAGAACTCTCTTACATATTTATTTAAATAAACCCATAAATCAGAAATGAGGGTTTTTTTTTCCCCTGTTTGATCTTCTTGAGACTTGATTTTTTTACTTGGAAAATAGTTACTGTAAATATTATAAACTCTGGTTAACCAGCATGCTCAGAGAATATAAAGTTTTAGTAACCTTTTAAATGCAAAAGAAGAGGAGGAGGAGGACAAGGAGGAAAAGAAAGAGGCGGTGGAAGAGTGATAACAATAAATATCAAATATATAAATGCAAGCAGGTTTTATTAATTGTACTTTTAACAGATGATGAAACACATTCAGAGAGACCCAACAGCAAGTAAATTACAATGCCAGAATCAGAACCCAAATTTGGCTCACTCTGAAGTGCTCAGTCTCTGCTTCATTCAGGTCTCTGCTCAAACACTACTTCCTTACACAGGCCTTCCTTGACCACACAACTGAAAATGTCCCAGCTGTCAGCCTGGCTCCCTCCTTACCTGCCATCAACTTGCTGCCATTTTCAGTCCCCTTACCTGCCGTTAGTTTCCTTCATAGTACTTAGCTGTACGTTTGTTTAAAAACATGTCTCCTGTTTGACAGAATGCAAGTTAAGCAGGGATTTTAAATTATTCACTGCTTTATCTCTAATGCCTAGAACAGCGTCTGAGACATAATTGGTACTAAATGAACAAATGAATAAAAGACCTTAAAATGCATGCATTTTTCATTATGTCTCACTGAAAGGGAATAGTAAGAAAGCAGATATATATCTACACTGCATTATGTCATAATTCTTTCATGATCTGGGTGGTATGATTATAGAGTAAAGGTTCAAATTGATTGTGGAGATCACTCAATAATATTTTTACTAAGGGAAAAGGGTAGCTGTCTCCTAGAAACTGAAGGAAACCTTTACAACTGTAGCAGTGTGCTCTTTTTCACACTAACAATCTCTCCTTCCTATCAACTCTGATATAAAAATACACAGGACTCTTTTCATGACAAGTCCAAGAATTTGGTTAGATTATTTTTGCCATATAAAGGACAATTTAATACCAAAACAAACCTCCCAAATGAAACAGTTAATTCCACAACCACAAAACCTCTTCTGACTCACCAAGAAAAGCGACATCAACACAGAGGCAAGGGATTCATTTATTACCAAAAGAGTCTGTTCAGTACTTCTTAAGTAACTATAATTTTTGGTCATTTAAATAATTTTGCATCTAATGTAGGCTCTACTTCCAGATTTTTCTGAAATTGATGGAAGACATACTAATAAAAATGCATTTCAAGAAAAAGGAATTAAACAGATTATGAACATCTCATTTCATCTGGGTTTATGTGAGACCTAACATTCATTATTCTTACCAGACATTCTCCCTGGGTAGGTAAAACTTTTTTAAAAAGTTATGCCTCCAAAGTACATCTTGAAGGCAGACATCTGCTTTATTCAGGCAAAGTAAGTACCCAATAAGTGTTGGCTCACCAGATCATGTCTATCTTTCACATAGCAAATATTCCGAGTTCTAAGTCACAAATCTAATACTCAACAATTCCGCCTAGAATAGAGGAGTAACCATGTCTATGGGAGAGGGAAGGGTTGGGAAGAGATCTGTTCTTCTTCCTGATATCCATGAGCAGAATACTGTTGCACAGATCTATTTTGTGTTTTTATAATTACGCAAATTCTCTTCTTTTGTCAGAATTCATTCTCGGGAACAGCTTGAGCAATATAGCAATCGTGCTCTGAAATGACTTGTAAACCACAAACACAAATATTTAGGCCAAGAATGTGGAATCCATTGCTGTCACATTCCATTATTTCTGGTGGAGCAATTCACTAACATTTTGGAATCTAGATCATAAATTATGCAGAGCCTCAGCAAAAGAGCTGAGGACACAAACTGCTGTAATAAAACTCCTGTTACTGGAGCCATAAAAACAGAACAAAGGAAAGGCAAAGAAGAAAAATCATGGTTGGACTTCTCTGACATGCCTTGTCCACCATTGTTAATGGTTTCAAAAAATGATAATGTAACATTTGGAAAACCATCAGGCAAGCCAAAAATGATACAATAGGCATACTGTCATTCATAAACATCACCACCACCATGAGAGTCCCCAGAATAAAATTAGCTTTTTGAAGAATGCCTGAATGTTGACATAAATTAAAGTGCCTAAATGTACATACAACCAAGCCATCTGTACATTTTTCATGACTCTCAAGGGGTGTGAAATGTCCTTCAACAACAGCACTTGGATAGTGGTCACAATTTCTGTTGGGACGTATCATAAATGTCAGAGGGAGAAAGAGATCTGTGTCACATGTGAACTGAAGCAAGTCACTTTCCCTCTCTGTGGAAACTGATTTAATGGCAGAGCTGGGACTAAAACCCACATCTCTTGACTCCCAAGATAAAAATGACTTTTATTTTGCAGTATGATGCCTCCAGCATGGTAGGGGCTCAAAAATTACTTTGTGAATGGAAGAATGGCAGAATAAATTGATAGGTGAGTAAATGAATAAATGGACAAATGAATAAAGAAGTAACAGAACCATTCCCTGTGGTTTGATGCTCATAGTCAGAAAAGGTCAAAAAGGGACATATCATTGAAATACTTAGAAATAAAACAGAGAACTGAAAAGCCAGATGGTCCATGCTTAGCAACCATTCCAAAAAGCCATTGCTAACTCCAAGAACTCTTTCTTTTCAATTATAACATTGTGTTGGAGAGCACTGGTATATCTATCTCAAGAGAAATAATGAATGTGAGAACAAAAATGGGTGAACATGTTTCTTAAATAAGACTGCTATAATTTGACACCCATTTAGTATGACTCCCTTTTTCAAGATTTACTGTAAATGAGGGAGAATAGAGAAGGTGAGGGAGGGGCCAAGGACAAAGATGGACTAAAAGTCAGGCATTCACTTTATGAGCACAGCACTGCTTGTGCAATTTTTACAAACATATTTAGAAGAAAACAAAATGCTTTTCGAGATCACACAGAAGGTCTAAAATGTTAAAACAGGGAAAAAGGGCTCAGCAAAAGTTAAAACCATATAAGGGAAGAAAGTTATTTTTTCACCAGCAAAGGAAAAAACTTTTCTTCTAGTGAATCTTACAGCACAAAAGACACTGGCCTCAATCATCTGTTTAAGTCAGGAATCTTCAAATTTTTTTAAGAAGAGAAACTACTTAAAAATTTCCCAGAGCCTTGACACTACTCAGAGAAGGAGGGAAAGAGAGTAAAGAAAAAGATGGAAAAGAGCCTAGTGGTACCAGTGGTACCCGCAAGGCAGGAGGAAGTTTCAGTCCAATACCAGCCACTATTTCCTGTACTGTGCCAGGCACCATGCAAAATGCTTCACATACATCAACTCATTTAATCCTCACAAGAGCCACACCCTTCATTGCTATCCTATAGATTCTATTCTTAATTCTATTTTACATCTTACATAACCTTCCCCAGGCCACACAGCTCATAAATGGCAGAGCTACAATTCAAACCAGGGCCAGTCTAATACCAAGGCTCAGGTTTTTCTGTCTCCTGGCTGCCACAGACTCCTTCTGAGAGAATCTCAGGAAGCCAACCGTGGCTTTACCAGGCTTAATAGTAGAAGATGGTCTGGAAATCTATCAGGTATACCTTCAAGTTCTTTCAAAACTATAATTGGAGATAAGAGTTTCAGAAATCTGGGTTTACCATTACAAAACAACTGGCAGTTTTCCTTCTTTGGTAAAAGTGTTCTGGAAAGCCAAAATTGCTGTGCTATGGTCATTCCTTAGCCAAGTCTGCATTTTAACATCCAACTAATTGATGTGAGTGGAGACATCTGTAAGCTTATTTTTAAAAACACAAATCTCTCTATATGTAATAACAGCAGTACCATTTACTGAGTGCTTGCTATGTGCTAAGCACTACTCATCAATTTACGTAGCATCAAAGATTAACAAGCTGAGAGTTAAGCACTAGGAATACAAATGCATCAAATGGGGAGCCCATAGCATAGCCTCTCTGGAGGCTTACAACCTTAATGGGGAGACAGACAAGCAAGGTGATCACTGCAGGGAAATATGCAAAGGGTGCGCCTCACCATCTGGGCACAAAGCACTGCAAGGTGCAGAAAAGCATTGGTTTGGATTTGAAAAAGCTTCTTAGAGGAAGGGGTGTTTCCTCACAACAATCCTATGAAGTTGGGAGGAACCTGATGGTCAGAAAGGTTAAGTAATGCAAAGGTACACAGCTATGAAATAAGTTGAGCCCAAGGTCGCCTCACTTTAAAACCACACTTTCCAACACTTCCTGTAGCATCACAGAAAAATAATCTCCTTAAAGCTCTTGCCACATGATTACCTTTACCTCACAGGGGAAAAAACAAAACAAAAAACCACACTAACTTCTAGGTACCCCATAGAGTCATATTAATATGGCTTTAGTCATTAAAGCGTTTTCACATTCACACTTTCATTTGAGTCTAATAATCTTGTGAGAAGCAAATACATTATTATTGTTCCCCTTTTTTACACATCACAAAACTGAGGCCCAGGAAAGTAACATAACTTGTTCAGGGTCATGCAAAAGGTAAGAACTCACGTTAGACCCCTTCAATGTCTAACTCCTAGTTCAGCCATCTTGGCACCACTAAACATTAGATATACCACCTACTTGAGTCTCTCCTTGTTGGTACCTACAACTGATTGCCTTGCTCCGAGATCAATGAACAGTGGGGGCAGAGTTAGCATCCAGGGTGGGTTTCTCCTGGTCCAAATTTGATTTGGATTGTTTTACGGATCTCTTTCATTTGAAATGTCTCATCAGAAAAAATGTCAGCCAGTCATAATGGAGAGTTTTTCAGCAAGAGATGAAGACATCAAATAACAACATGTACTGCTAGCCCCTGACAACCACCTGCAACTTTCAAGGGATCAGAATATTGTAAAGGATAAGAAATGTTATGTATTTCAGTAGCATTTTCGCCTTGCTTTTAGCACCTGGTTTTGTGTTAACAAATGATATGCTCTTTCCACATATGATACAAACAACGATGATAATAATGATTACAACAGTTTGGGGTGTTTATTATGTGTCAGATATTGTTCTAAGGGCTTTATATGTATTAACTTGTTCAATCCTCACAGCCACCTCATGAGATGGGTGCTATAATTGTCCCTATTTGGGGAGGATGAAGAAACTGAGGCAGAAATCAGCTAAGCATCTTGTCCAGGCTCTGGAAGCCAGTAAGTGGCATAGTTGGGATCTAAAGCCAGGCCATCTGACTCAAAGCTCACGTTCTTCACAGAATGCTACATGTAGGAGGATTCTATATCCCAGTGGTGTGTGGGACTGTCCCAGTGATAAATAAGGTCACCCTAGCTATAACAACACTGTAAAAGCCCCTAACACTGGCTTGAAGGCAAAACATTTGTATACAGGGCTTCTTGGTAATCAAAATGGAGAGAAATCGGTACTGAAATCCAGTGGTTTCTCTGCTACAAGAAGAAGGGAAAAGAACAGTCCAATAAGGATGCTTATGCAGAATACCACAGTCACAGGGGAGAATGATCATGAAAACATTTAGTAAAGGATTTAGCACACAGGTGCTTCTTATTCCCTCTGTCACATGCACAGTTGTGTGAGTTCTTCACTGATGAACTGACACAAAGAGGATGTCTTTCTCCATCAGGCATTTAAGAAGTACCAGGAGTTGTCAAGGCAGACATGCCAGCTCGCTGGATGGTGCCATGAACTGGAGAATGCCATCTGTTTTGTCAAGGTTGACAGTCTGAAATTTCTGGTTAAACTCCAGATCTCCTTGTTGTGAAGGGCTTGATAACTTTTAGTCTATTACCTTCTGTTTACTGAGTCACAGAGCATATTATATCTCCCTCTAGAGCACTCCAACAGCTGGGCCATGTTATAAGCTGTCTTTGTCTTATTTGGGATTAGATAATGGATTGGTGGAACCTTCCATTTGAATCAGGGAAGCACAATTACAGAATAACTGTTGTTTCAAATAAGTGGCCAGCTCTGACAATCTGGCTCAAGAACACAAATCCATTACTTTTTTGTTTTGTTTTGTTTTTTGCCACTGGGGCTGTTCTGATGAGGGCTTGCTTTACAGGCATGTTGGGCACATAACAACAAAGCATTTACTTCACTTTTTAATTGCTCTTGAAAACATTTTAAATGGCACCAGTGCAATTTTTACTAGAAAATGAAAGCATTCACTTCCCAGAGTAACTTAACTCTTCAGTAGGATGGCATAAAGGACCACTTTCAGAAATCTGTTGAAAACTGAAAGCCTGTATTCAGGAGCTAACAAAGCTATTTGAAAGTCAAGTTGAGAACAGGCTTAGTCAGCAATATGAACCAAGAGTTGCATTCCAGCTTTCATCTAATTCAACAAATGTATTTTCTGCTGTGTCAGAGACAGCCTTAAGAAGAATTTCTGGAACAGCATGCAGAAATTGATTCTCAGTAAAAAAGCTACTTTTTGAAGCTACCATGAAATTACTAATTATGCTCAAAAGTCTTAAACACTTGAATCTCTTGTGTATTTCATGCTGAAAAAGAGGGGAGACTTCAGGTGGCAGTGTATGAGCAGCCACATGTCCACCTCTGTATGTGTGTTTACGTATAGCCGTTATGAAATAGGGATGAGTGAATGAGGATGAAAAGAAGCTGTGGGTAAAGAGAAATGCTCAATTTCCAGTTACAATGTCACATTGTCCTACTCACTTAGAAATGCTAGAGCTTTATCTCTTTTCTCAATAATTTTAGCCATTTTCTTTAGAGAGGTGGTATAACATAAAGAACACTGACTTTTGATTCCAACAGCTCTGGGCTCACACCCCAGCTCTGCCACACACTTACTATGAGATCTTTGATCAGTTAACCTCTCTGTTCTTTGGGTTTTTGATTTCTAAACAGGAATAATAAGCCCTATCTTTCTGAATTATTAAATTAAATAATGAATCACTGCATAAGAAGCTACACCAAGTATAGTGTTCACACACTGGAGGCATTCAATAAGTGTCATTCCTTTATTATTATTATTGTGACTTCTAAGCTACTTCAAAGGTGTGTTGGAGAGATCACAAAGGCCTTTTCATATATTCTCAATGGAAGCTGTTATTTGAATATCTAGAAAAGTGGAACTGCATTCGTTTCCTAAGACTAGATGTTAAATACAGAGGAGAATAGACTATTAAGTTCATGTACTTAAAAGAAGAAACAGTGTGATATCCTAGTGATTTTCTTGTCCAAAAGTCATAAATATTAGGGTTCTTCAAACCTGCACAAAGGACCTCATTTTAGTAATGCTTTGTAAACTTCTTGGATGAAGATCCAAAAAGGTTAATGTATTATTTAGTTAGCCTGCTAATCAGACTCTCATTTAGCTATAGGGCAAAGAACCATGTAAAGGAGGGAGAAAAATCTGCTCAATTCAGTCTTCCTACTAACTGTAAGGAGTAAAATTAAAATGATATCATAAAACCTAATCACTGCCTGATAGTTTAACTATTTCTCAAGTTCATTATATTTCTGGTTCACGTAAAAGGCTTTAAGAATGAAGCTCTAGGTCGGGTGCAGTGGCTCACGCCTGTAATCCCAGCACTTTGGGAGGCCAAGGCGGGCGGATCACAAGGTCAGGAGATCGAGACCATCCTGCCTAACACCGTGAAACCCCATCTCTACTAAAAATACAAAGAATTAACCGGGTGTGGTGGTGGGCACCTGCAGTCCCACCATAGTGCAGTCACTATGTGATATATGTGAAATCCAAAAACTTGTTAAACTTGTTAAAAACTTAAGACATGAACATACACATTAGCCTAGGCCAACGCAGGGTCAGAATCATCAATATCATTGGCTTCCACCTCCATATTTTGTCCCACCAGATGGTCTTCAGGGGCAATAACACCCATGGAGCTATCATCTCCTATGATAACAACAGAAGCAGACAATAGAATGGTGGTTACTAGAGGCTGGCAGTGGGAGGTGGGGAATGCAGAGAAGGGAGATGTTCATCAAAGGGTACAAATTTCCAGTTAGACAAAAGGAATAAATTTTAGTGATCTGTTGCACCGCATGGTGACTGTAGTTAATAATGTATATTTCAAAATTGCTAAAAGGGTAGATTTTAAATGTTCTCACCAGCAAAAAAATGGTAAGTAGGTGAGCTGATGAATATGTTAATTAGTTTGATTTAATCTTTCTGCAAGGTATACATATATCAAATATCACATTGTATCATATAAATATATATACTTTGTCAATTAAGTTAAAAAGGAAAAAGAAAAAAGAAAGGCATACTATTACAATCCTACTCTGTCCCAGAGTGCAATGTGTTTTTAAAAATAAGTCTTTAAATAGAGTATAAAATATTGTCAGGAAGGTATAAAATCATAAGCATAGAGCTCAACAAATTTTCATAAAGTTGAGGACAGCTATGTAACCCTACCACTCAGATCAAGAAGCAGAACATTAGCAGAGTCTCTGAAACATACTTCTTATCATCAAAGACATTTACTGCCACAATCATGTTGGTGGCTTAGAAACTTGGAATCTTTACCTCTAAATATTATCTTCAAATAGAATTCTTCATGAAGGAAAACCACAGAGGTGATCTGAATAATCGTTTGTTAAATCACCTCCAAATGTCTACCTAAAAGATCTGATTCTGATGCTCTGTATTTTCTGCTGCTATTTTGATTTTCTCAAAAAAAAAATCATTCAGAAGCATATTCCTCTAATGTCACCCCAAAACAGATGGATTCCTTAAGGAATGAACATAAGACTAAAAGAAGAACCAAACGATTCCAGAAGAAAGACCCCAAAGCCCAGTGCAGTCACATGGCATAGGTCCAGTGTGCAGTGTCCAGCACAGATGGTAGAACCCAGGGTCACATCTGCACTCACCATTGCTGGCAAAGCAAAAGGCTACACAGGAGCTGTTGCAGATGGAAAAATTTAGGGACAGGCAGGTGTGGGAGGTGCCAGTGCCAGGTATGGGTTCAGGAGCTAATGACTAACACCATTGCAAGGCTCCCAGGTTCACTGCATAGTGCTAGGTAGCACTGCTCACAGAACATGGCGAAAGAACAGCTGAAGGTAGGGTGAGTACCAAAGTAGCAGTACCCCCAGGAAGTAGT
Source organism: Theropithecus gelada (assembly GCF_003255815.1). Classification (NCBI taxonomy): domain Eukaryota; kingdom Metazoa; phylum Chordata; class Mammalia; order Primates; family Cercopithecidae; genus Theropithecus; species Theropithecus gelada. The sequence continues at coordinate 22,409,709 of NC_037678.1, read as the reverse complement.
GCCCACCTAGGTCTAGGAAAACAAAATTGTGTTCAGAAATAAATATTCTCCAAAGTGATCACTCAAATATTCCTTTCTGAAGTCCTAACAGAAGTGTTACCAATGCTCAGAACTGGGCTGCCTAATGGGAAAAGTCCCCATGGGGGTTTTTGACTCATAAACCTATTCAGCCTCATATGTTCATAATCATTTGTGTAAAGAAGAAAAAACCTCCAAGCACTAATTAGAAAGATAGAGCTGTTGTGTTTTCCTCCTGATCACCTTATCTTCTTTATTCAGTTCTTGAAGACTCAGCTATTAAAAGAAATTAAGTAATTCATCAAGCCCATTTCAATTACCTGCTGCTGATAACATCAGATTACAATTAGCATCTACAAATGAACCAAGTGCCAACTGCCAAACTGAAACATAAGCTAATTTACTGCTAGACTCTGCCTGCTGCAGACACAACTTTGGGACCTGGCAGCAAGCATCTACTTCATTATTCCAGCAACAGTTTTGCGGCCTCTCTTGCAACAGTCCAAAGTGCAGCTCTGACCAAGATTTACTGCCCCGTCTTCCTCTGATCACATGTTTACACATGCACTGTATCTGTAAGCAAATCACAGCTCCTTTTAAATAGCAATGTCTAGACAAGCTGGGTGACAAATCTTGACCTAAAGGAGAGAATAAATATTATTAATATGTATTAGGCACTGATAGGTATGGGGCACAGCACAGAATGTGCATGCCATAACCTTAATGAGGGTGTGAATCATTTTCTGTGAGGCCTCTGGTGCTTGTTCAGAAAAATCTCCTACTTCGGTTGATGCTTTCCATTTCTCTTTTCTCCTTTTACATGGGGATAGGACATTCTTGTTCCTTTCTTTTAGATGTCTAGAAAAATCTGTTTCAGGGCCTGTGACGTCTCAGTTTTTTACATTTATATTTTCCCTTTTCATGGCCCTTAATAGGAACTGCTTTAGATGAAAAGCTGAGGTGTGTCGTTTGGCTTCCTATATCAACGGCATTATTAGACTTTGACAGTTTGTGTAGTCTTGTCTATGCCTCTCAAGTAGAAAAACTAACTGGTCAATAAATGGGTGGGGCTCAGAGGGGGCCCGCAGGCTGTAGCAAAAGACAACATGAAGACCTGAGTTTGGATCCTGCCTCTGCTGCTTATAAACTATATGAATTTGGGCCAGTACCTTTACTTTTATGCCTACCACATAGCTTCATAGTGAGAATTAAATGAAATAATGTTTGCAAAGTGCCTAGCTCAGTGCAAGTAATCAATAGACAATAGCTTCTCTAGGAAAAGAGAAGAAAGGGCCACTCCCTCCTGGCGGTACATATACTCCTCTAGGAATGCTTGCTGTCTTCTCACTGGGCATGAACAGGGACCACTGCTTCAAGGTGGCCCGTAACTCTTCTAGTAGTGCTTCCTCTTTTTCATCTTCTTATGGATGGAAGAAAGGAGAAGGAGCATCTTTGGCCTTTAGCCCCAGCCCAGGTAATCCTAGCATGGCTCCCACTCAGATCCATAATGGGGATGTTCTCTTGTGGAAAGATCTGTGGACATGGAATCCAAGAACTGAGGTCTTATCCTGGCTGTCCCTCATACTCTATAATCTCAGGTGAGTCACAAATGTTCCTTAATCTCTGAATCGTCATCACTAAAATAGAATAATAATGGTTTACCTCCAAGGGCTACTGTGAGAACAAATAAGTACTATAAAACACAAATATCGATACACTTCTATGTGAGGTCTCACAGACCTTTTGACATATTAAGAGGTTATTCAGAATATGACCCCATATATCATTCTGAGAATCTCCAAAGGAAAACATCTGGTTAGTGTATTGACTACCCATAATTAGAAACATTTTACCTATAAAGCTAGGCCTCTTTCCATAGAAAGATTCCATAAAATATCATCAAGTTTCTATAGATTTCCATAGCAAGAAAATCCAGTGTATAACAATTAAAATGTAAAAAACATTAAAGAGAGTGATTGCTATATTACAGATAAATTTTTCTCCTACAAAAGTAACTTTTAAAAAATTTTTATTTATTTGGAATACTAAGTTTCATGTGTGTTCACAGTGATGATTTCATTCATAAAATCTACTTAGGAATAATATAGCTAAGGTAGGATATGTATGTGTATTATATAGATAATATGTAACCTTATTCCACCTGACCTTGGGAATCCAGAATTTTCTGATTCAGACTGCCAGATTTTAATGTTCAAATATGATTTTATAAAAGTAATTTAGGTAATATTTCTTAAACCCTTGACTTAGAACAGCTGAGAGTCACCATTTCTGGTGACTATCATTTTGCTGCACTGTAAATAAGAGGAATGATACATAACCACCACAATTGCTACCAAACTTTTACTCCAACACATGACTCCCAGGATGGTTTGAAAAAAGGAGAAAAAGAGGCCAAGCATCATTTTATGAGCTCTTAATGAACCTTTTATGCTTTGGGTCTCCAGAAACTCAAGAAATTTTTTAAAAACCTTGGTTTTATTTTTTTAACTTACTTGGACCTTGATTTTTCTCATATGTAAAATCAATTAGTATTCTCAACCTCACAGGTTCTGAGAAGAATTAAATATGAAAATGGATATAAACATGTGACACAGAGTAGGTTTCAATAATCACTTGTAGAATGAAAAACCATTAGCTCCATGGGGGCAGGAGGTATTAATATATTGATTTTATTCATTAAGAGATATTAATATGTCTATTTTATTCATTAAAAGATACCACAGAATGAGGCAGGCAGTTCCAAGATGGCCAAATAGGAACAGCTCCAGGTTACAGCTCCCAGCATGAGCGACACAGAAGACGGGTGATTTCTGCATTTCCAACTTAGGTACTGGGTTCATCTCACTGGGTCGTGTCAGTCAGTGGATGCAGGATAGTGGGTGCAGCCCACCGAGTGAGAGCCACAGCAGGGCAAGGCATTGCCTCACCCAGGAAGCGCAAGGGGTAAGGGAATTCCCTTTCCTAGCCAAGGGAAACCTTGACACACAGCACCTGGAAAATCGGGTCACTACCACCCTAATACTGCGCTTTTCCAAGGGTCTTGGCAAACAGCACACCAGGAGATTATATCCCGTGCCTGGCTGAGAGGGTCCCACACCCACGCGGCTTCCCTCATTGCTAGCATAGCAGTCTGAGATCTAACTGCAAGGTGGCAGTGAGCCTGGGGGAGAGGCGCCCACCACTGCTGAGGCTTGAGTAGGTAAACAAAGCAGCCAGGAAGCTCGAACTGGGTGGAGCCCAAGGCAGCTCAAGGAGGACTGCCTAACTCTGTAGACTCCACCCCTGGGGACAGGGCATAGCTGAACAAAAGGCAGCAGAAACCTCTGCAGATTTAAATGTGCCTGTCTGACAGTTTTGAAGAGAGTAGTGGCTCTCCCAGCATGGAGTTTGAGATCTGAGAACAGACAGCCTCCTCAAGTGGGTCCCTGACCCCCGAGTAGCCTAACAGGGAGGCACCCCCCAGTAGGGGCCGACTGACACCTCACATGGCCGGGTAACCCTCTGGGATGAAGATTCCAGAGGAATGATCAGGCAGTAATATTTGCTGTTCAGCAATATTCACTCTTCTGCCGCCTCTGCTGCTGATACCCAGGAAAACAGGGTCTGGAGCGGACCTCAAGCAAACTCCAACAGACCTGCAGCTGAGGGTCCTGACTGTTAGAACGAAAACTAACAAACAGAAAGGACATCCATACCAAAACCCCATCTGTACATCACCATCATCAAAGACCAAAGGTAGATAAAACCACAAAGATGGGGAAAAAACAGAGTAGAAAAGCTGAAAATTCTAAAAATCAGAGTGCTTCTTCCCCTCAAAAGGAATGCAGCTCCTCGCCAGCAATGGAACAAAGCTGGATGGAGAATAACTTTGACGAGTTGAGAGAAGAAGGCTTCAGATGATCAAACTTCTCTGAGCTAAAGGAGGAAGTTCAAACACATCGCAAAGAGGCTAAAAACCTTGAAAAAAGATTAGACGAATGACTAACTAGAATAACCAATGTAGAGAAGTCCTTAGATGACCTGATAGAGGTGAAAACCATGGTACGAGAACTATGTGACAAATGCACAAGCTTCAGTAACCGATTCAATCAACTGGAAGAAAGAGTATCAGTGACTGAAGATCAAATGAATGAAATGAAGCAAGAAGAGAAGTTTAGACAAAAAAGAGTAAAAAGAAATGAACAAAGCCTCCAAAAATATGGGATTATGTGAAAAGACCAAATCTACGTCTGATTGGTGTGCCTGAAAGTGACAGGGAGAATGAAATCAAGTTGGAAAACACTCTGCAGGATATTATCCAGGAGAACTTCCCCAACCTAGCAAGGCAGGCCAACATTCAAATTCAGGAAATACAGAGAATGCCACAAAGATACTCCTCGAGAAGAGCAACTCTAAGACACATAATTGTCAGATTCACCAAAGTTGAAATGAAGGAAAAAGTGTTAAGAGCAGCCAGAGAGAAAGGTCGGGTTACCCACAAAGGGAAGCCCATCAGACTAACAGCGGATCTCTCGGCAGAAACTGTACAAGTCAGACGAGAGTGGGGGCCAATATTCAATATTCTTAGAGAAAAGAATTTTCAACCCAGAATTTCATATCCAGACAAACTAAGTTTCATCAGTGAAGGAGAAATAAAATCCTTTACAGACAAGCAAATGCTGAGACATTTTGTCACCACCAGGCCTACTCTACAAGAGCTCCAAAAGGAAGCACTAAACATCGAAAGGAACAATCGGTACCAGCCATTGCAAAAACATGCCAAAATATAAAGACCACCAATGATAGGAAGAAACTGCATCAACTAACGAGCAAAATAACCAGCTAATATTATAATGACAGGATCAAGTTCACACATAACAATATTAACCTTAAATGTAAATGGGCTAAATGCTCCAATTAAAAGACACAGACTGGCAAATTAGATAAAGAGTCAAGACTCTTCAGTGAGCTGTATTCAGAAGACCCATCTCACGTGCAGAGACACATATAGGCTCAAGATAAAGGGATGGGGGAAGATCTACCAAGCAAATGGAAAACAAAGAAAAAGCAGGAATTGCAATCCTAGTCTCTGATAAAACAGACTTTAAACCAACAAAGATCAAAAGAGACGAAGAAGGCCATTACATAATGATAACAGGATCAATTCAACAGGAAGAGCTAACTATCCTAAATATATATGCACCCAATACACGAGCACCCAGATTCATAAAGCAAGTCCTTAGAGACTTACAAAGAGACTTAGACTCCCATACAATAATAATGGGAGACTTTAACACCCCACTGTCAACATTAGACAGATCAATGAGACAGAAAGTTAACAAGGATATCCAGGAATTGAACTCAGCTCTGCACCAAGTGGACCTAATACACATCTACAGAACTCTCCACCCCAAATTAACAGAATATACATTTTTCTCAGCACGTCACTTATTCCAAAACTGACCACATAGTTGGAAGTAAAGCACTCCTCAGCAAATGTACAAGAACAGAAATTATAACAAACTGTCTCTCAGACCACAGTGCAATCAAACTAGAACTCAGGATTAATAAACTCACTCAAAACCGCATAACTACATAGAAACTGAACAACCTGCTCCTGAATGACTACTGGGTACATAATGAAATGAAGGCAGAAATAAAGATGTTCTTTGAAACCAATGAGAACAAAGACACAACATACCAGAATCTCTGGGACACATTTAAAGCAGTGTGTAGAGGGAACTTTAGAGCACTAAATGCCCACAAGCGAAAGCGGGAAAGATCTAAAATTGACACCCTAACATCACAATTAAAAGAACTAGAGAAGCAAGAGCAAACACATTCAAACGCTAGCAGAAGGCAAGATATAATTAAGATCAGAGCAGAACTGAAGGAGATAGAGACACAAAAAACCCTTCAAAAAATCAATGAATCCAGGAGCTGGTTTTTTGAAAAGATCAACAAAATACATAGACCACTAGCAAGACTAATAAAGAAGAAAAGAGAGAAGAATCAAATAGATGCAATTAAAAAATGAAAAAGGGGATATCACCACCGACCCCACAGAAATACAAACTACCATCAGAGAATACTACAAACACCTCTATGCAAATAAACTAGAAAATCTAGAAGAAATGGATAAATTCCTGGACACATACACTCTCCCAAGACTAAACCAGGAAGAAGTTGAATCCCTGAATAGACCAATAGCAGGCTCTGAAATTGAGGCAATAATTAATAGCCTACCAAGCAAAAAAAGTCCAGGACCAGACGGATTCACAGCCGAATTCTACCAAAGGGACAAAGAGGAGCTGATACCATTCCTTCTGAAACTATTCCAATCAATAGAAAAAGAGGGAATCCTCCCTAACTCATTTTATGAGGCCAACATCATCCTGATACCAAAGCCTGGCAGAGACACAACAAAAAAAGAGAATTTTAGACCAATATCCCTGATGAACATCGATGCAAAAATCCTCAATAAAATACTGGCAAACCAAATCCAGCAGCACATCAAAAAGCTTATTCACTAACATGGTGAAATCCTGTTTCTATTAAAAATACAAAAAAAAAAAAAAAAATTAGCCTGGCAAGGCGGCGTGCACCTGTAGTCCCAGTTACTCGGGAGGCTGAGGCAGGAGAATGGAGTGAACCCGGGAGGCAGAGCTTGCAGTGAGCCGAGATTATGCCACTGCACTCCAGCCTGGGCAACAGAGCATGACTCTGTCTCAAAAAAAAAAAGAAAAAGAAAATGGCCATCTTTTCTTTTATGTTCAAAAAACTGTAGTTGCATAACAATAATTCCATAGCCTCTGGTTTTTTGGTGGCCTTCTTTCTCATTCTAATTTAAGAAGTTTGGAGTCAAACCTCAAATGTGCTGCAGAGTAGGTTACTAGACTGAAGGCTCAATTAAAGTCCTCTCACACTGAAAACCATGAATCTTATTTACTGGGAAACCAGGCAGAATTACCTCTCATCTCACTTTAGGATGAACTGCAATTAGGAAAGTCAGTAGGGAGACAATGAGAATCATGACTCAGTTTCTCCTCTCTTTCTCTGTGATGAAGGTGACTTAGTGTACGCCTGCAGTAGATACAAAGGTGAGTACATTTCATGAGCCACTTCCCACACACATCAGTTTCAGGCCTGATTGCTTCTAGTATTGGGTCAAATACGAGAGGTAGAAGGTGCTTCCCATCAAGGCCTGAGGTCAGATACCTAATAATTCAACTATGGAAAACAATCAGTTTAAAAACAACTGTCTCTTTTTAGTCAGAAAAACATTTTATATCTAGAAAGTAACTTATTTGGGAAGAAAAGGGAAACAAAACTAGTGTTAGTTCATTTGTTCACCTATTCATTCATTCTTTTGATCAACAAATATTTGTCGAACATTAATTATGTCGTAGATACTGTGGTATCTTTGTTTATTATTATTATACTTTAAGTTCTAGGGTACATGTGCACAATGTGCAGGTTTGTTACATATGTATATATGTGCCATGTTGGTGTGCTGCACCCATTAACTCGTCATTTACATTAGGTATATCTCCTAATACTATCCCTCCCCCTGCCCCACCCCATGACAGGTGTGTGATGTTCTCCTTCCTGTGTCCAAGTGTTCTCATTGTTCAGTTCCCACCTATGAGCGAGAACATGCGGTTTTTGGTTTTTATTACCTTACATGGCAAAAGGGACTTTGCAAGTTAAGAATCTTGAGAAAGGGAAATTATCCTGGACCATCCAGGTGGGCCTGATGTAATCACACCAGTCTTTACTGGAGAAACGCAGGAGTCAGGGTCAGAAGGGAAGGTGATGTGATGACAAAAGCAGAGATTGGAGTGATGTGTCCTGAAGGAGGAAGATGGCAGCTGACAGGGGCAAAGAAATACATTCTCCTCTGGACTCTGAAAAAGGAACTAGCACTGTCAATATTTTGACCCTTACCCCAGCGAAACTGATTTTAGACTCCTGACCTCCAGAGCTGTAAGATAATAAATTTGTGTTGTTTTAAACCACTAAGTGTATGGTAATTGGTTATACAGGAATAAGAAATTAAGGCAGACAGCTAGAGGAGTGGGGCTGTCAAGGGAATTAAGAAAGCTAGGAGTTAACCTAGAAAAAACGATGTTTCACGTGTGGGCTCACTAACTTTGAATGATCAGCATGAAAATGAGACAGAATACCTACTAGGCAGTTGGAAATGTGAAAGTGATGCTCAGGCAGGAAAGATGTCAGAGCTGGTGAATACAGAGTTGGAAACACTGTATACTGGAGCAGTTGTCAAAGGTTGGGGGTATAAAACCTATGGGATGCAGCAAAAGCAGTATTAAATTTATAGCTATAAGTGCCTACCTCAAAAAGGAAGAAAAACTTCAAATAAACAATCTAATGATGCATCTTAAAGGACTAAAAAGCAAGAGCAAATCAAAACCAAAATTAGTAGAGGAAAAAAATAAAGATCAGAGCAGAAATAAATGAATTTGAAATTAAGAAAATACAAAAGATAAATGAAATAAAAGTTGGTTGTTTGAAAAGTTAAACAAAACTGACAAACCTTTAGCCATACTAAAAAAGAGAGAAGATACAAATAAATAAAATCAGAAATAAAAAATGAGACATTACAACTGATACTGCAGAAATCCAAAGGATCATTAGTGGCTACTATGAGCAACTATATGCCAATTAAGTTGGAAAATCTAGATGAAATGGACAAATTCCTAGATACATACAACCTACCAAGATTGAAATACGAAGAAATCCAAAACCTGAACAGACTGATAGCAAGTAATGAGATTAAAGCTGTAATAAAGTCTCCCAGTAAAGAAAAGCCCAGGACCTGATGGCTTCAATGGCTTCATTGATGAATTCTAACAAACATTTAAAGAGGAACTAATACCAATCCTACTCAAACTGTTCCAAAAAACAAAGAAGAGAATACTTCCAAATTCATTCTATGAGGCCAGTATTACCCTGATACAAACACCAAAGACACATCAAACTACAGGCCGATATCTCTGATGAATATTGATACCAAAATCCTCAGCCAAATACTAGCAAACCAAATTCAACAAAATATTAGAAAGATTATTCATCATGACCTAGTGGGATTTATCATAGAGATGCAAGGATGGTTCAATAAACACAAATCAATCAATGTGATACATCATATCAACAAAATGAAAGCCATTTCAATTGATGCTGAAAAAGTATTTGATAAAGTTCAACATCTCTTCATAAAAACGCTCAAAAAAATGGGATGTAGAAGGAACATACCTCAACATAATAAAAGCAATATACAAGAGATCCACAGCTACTATCATACTAAATGGGGAAAATCTGAATGCCTTTCCTCTAGTATCTGGAACATGACAAGGATGCCCACTTTCACCACTGTTATTCAACATACTACTGGAGGTCCTACCTAGAGCAGTCAGACAAGAGGAAGAAATTTAGGACATCCAAACTTAAATGGAAGAAATCAAATCATCCTTGTTTGCAGATGACATGATCTTATACTTAGAAAAATCTAAAGACTCTATCAAAAAAACCACTAGAACTGATAAAGTCCGCAAAGTTGCAGGATACAAAATCAACATACAAAAATCAGCAGCATTTCCATATGCCAACAGTTAATAATCTAAAAAAGAAATAAGAAAGTAATCTCATTTACAATAGCCACACATAAAATTAAATGCCTAGGAATTAACCAAATAAGTGAAATAGCTCTATAATGAAAACTATAAAACACTCATGAAAGAAACTGAGGAGGACACCAAAAACTGGAAAAATGTTCCACATTCATGGATTGGAAGAATCAATATTGTTAGAATGTCCATACTACCTAAGGCAATCTACAGATTCAATGCAATCCATATCAAAATACTAATGACATTCTTCAAGGAAATAGAAAAAATCAATCCTAATATTTACATGAAACCACAAAAGACCCAGAATAGCCAAAGCTATCCTAAGGAAAAATAAGAAAACTGGAAGAATCACATTACCTGATTTCAAATTATACTACAAAGTTATAGTAACCAAAGCAGCCTGTAATGGTATAAAAACAGACACATAGAGCAATGGAACAGAATAGAGAATCCAGAAACAAATCCACACACCAACAGTGAACTCATTTTTGACAAAGGTGCCAAGAACATACACTGGGAAAAGACAGTCTCTTCAATAAATGGTACTGGGAAAACTGGATATCATATGCAGAAGAATGAAACTAGACCCCTATCTCTTGCCATATCTAAAAATCACATCAAAACTGATTAAAGACTTTAGATCTATGACCTCAAACTATGAAACTACTATAAGAAAACACTGGAGAAAATCTCCAGGACATTGGTCTGGGCAAAAATTTCTTGAGCAATACCCCATGAGCACAGGCAACAAAAGCAAAAATGGACAAGTGGGATCACATCAAGTTAAAAAGTTTCTGCACAGCAAAGGATACAGTCAACAAAGTGAAGAGATAACCCACAGAATGGGAGACAATATTTGTCAACTACCCATTTGACAAGGGATTAATAACCAGAAAATATAAGGCACTCAAACAACTCTATAGGAAAAAATCTAATAATCTGATTTAAAAATGGGCAAAATATTTGAATAGACATTTCTCAAAAGAAGACACATAATGGCAAACAGGCATAAGAAAAGGTGCTCAACATCACTGATCACTACAGAAATGCAAACCAAAACTACAATGAGATATCTCACTCCAGCTAAAGTGGCTTATATCCAAAGGACAGGCAATAACAAATGCTGGCGAGGATGTGGAGAAAAGGGAATCCTAGCACACTGATGGTGGGAATGTAAATTAGTACAACCACTATGGAGAACTGTTTGGAGGTTAATCAAAAATACTAAACATAGAGCTACCGGCCGGGCGCAGTGGCTCACGACTGTAATCCCAGCACTTTGGGAAGCCGAGGCAGGCGGATCATGAGCTCAGGAGTTCAATACCAGCCTGGCCAATATGGTGAAACCCTGTCTCTACTAAAAAATACAAAAATTAGTTGGACATGGTGGCGCGCGCCTGTAGTCCCAGCTGCCTGGGAGGCTAAAGCAGGAAAATCACTTGAACGCAGGAGGCAGAGGTTGCAGTGAGCCAAGATCACGCCACTGCACTCCAGTCTGGGTTACAGAGTAAGACTCTGTCTCAAAAAAAAAAATAGAGAGCTACCATATGATTCAGCAATCCCACTGCTGGGTATATACCCACAAGAAAGGAAATCAGTATGTCGAAGAGATATCTATACTCCAATTTTTTTTTGCAGCACTGTTCACAATAGCTAAGCTTTGGAGCAATGTAAGTGTTCATCAACAGATGCACAGATAAAGAAAATGTGGTACATGTACATAATGGAGTACTATTCAGCCATAGAAAAAGAATAAGATCCTGTCATCATTTGCAACAATATTGATGGAACTGGAGGTCATTATGTCAAGTGAAATAAGCCAAGCACAAACAGACAAACATTGCCTGTTCTCACTTATTTGTGGGATCTAAAAATCAAAACAATTGAACTCAGGGACATAAACAGTAGAAGGAAGGTTACCAGAGGCTGGGAAGGGTAGTAGGGGCACTGCAGGGAGCAGTGGGAATGGCTAATGGGTAACAAAAAGTAGAAAGGATGAATAAGGCCTGCTATTTGATAGCACAACAGGATGACTATAGTCAATGGAAACTTAATTGTACATTTGAAAATAACTAAAAAGTGTAATTGGATTGTTTGTAACACAAAGAATAAATGCTTGTGGGATGGATACCCCATTCTCCATGATGTGATTATTTCACATTGCATGCCTGTATCAAAACATCTCATGTACCCCACAACGGGTACCTACTATGTACCCACAGAAATTTTTTTTAAAAGGTTGGGGGTAAAAATGATAAAAGGACATATACAAAGAAAGAACAGAAAAGAATCAAGGAACAAAATATGACAACTCCGATTCCGGAGCAAGATGGCTGACAAGGAACAGCTCCAGCCTCCAGCTCCCAGCGCCAGCGACACAGAAGACGGGTGATTTCTGCATTTTCAACTGAGGTACCGGGTTCATCTCGCTGGGGAGTGCCTGACAATCAGTGCTGGTCAGCTGGTGCAGTTGGACCAGCGAGAGCTGAAGCAGGGCGAGGCATCGCCTCATCTGGGAAGTGCAAGGGGGAAGGGAATCCCTTTAGAAACTGAGACACACAACACCTGGAAAATCGGGTAACTCCCATCCTAATACTGCCCTTTAGCAAGGGTCTTAGCAAATGGCACACCAGGAGATTAAATCCCACACCTGGCCAAGAGGGTTGCACGCCCACAGAGCCTCCCTCATTGCTAGCGCAGCAGTCTGAGATCTAACTGCAAGGCAGCAGCGAGGCTGGGAGAGGGGCGCCCGCCATTGCTGAGGCTTGAGTAGGTAAACAAAGCCTCCAGGAATATCGAACTGGGTGGAGCCCACCGTAGCTCAAGGAGGCCTGCCTGTCTCTGTAGACTCCACCTCTGGGGACAGGGCATAGCTAAACAAAAAGGAGCAGAAATCTCTGCAGATATTAATGACTCTGTCTGACAGCTTTGAAGAGAGCAGTGGATCTCCCAGCACGGAGGTTGAGATCTGAGAACGGACAGACTGCCTGCTCAAGTGGGTCCCTGATCCCTGAGTAGCCTAACTGGGGGACATCCCCCACTAGGTGCAGACCAACACCTCACACGGCGGAGTACACCCCTGAGACGAAGCTTCCAGAGCAAGAATCAGACAGCAGTACTCGCTGTTCAGCAATATTCTATCTTCTGCAGCCTCTGCTGCTGATACCCAGGCAAACAGGGTCTGGAGTGGACCTCAAGCAATCTCCAACAGACCTACAGCTGAGGGTCCTGACGGTTAGAAGGAAAACTAACAAACAGAAAAGACACCCACACCAAAACCCCATCAGTACGTCACCATCATCAAAGACCAAAGGCAGATAAAACCACAAAGATGGGGAAAAAGCAGTGTAGAAAAGCTGGAAATTCAAAAAATCAGAGCGCATCTCCCCCTCCAAAGGAACACAGCTCATCACCAGCAACAGAGAATGACTTTGACGAGTTGAGAGAAGAAGGCTTCAGTTGATCAAACTTCTCAGAGCTAAAGGAGGAACTATGTACCCAGCGCAAATAAACTAAAAATCGTGAAAATTGCCATACTGCCCAAGGTAATTTATAGATTCAATGCCATCCCCATCAAGCTACCAATGAGTTTCTTCACAGAATTGGAAAAAACTGCTTTAAAGTTCATATGGAATCAAAAAAGAGCCCGCATTGCCAAGACAATCCTAAGTCAAAAGAACAAAGCTAGAGGCATCACGCTACCTGACTTCAAACTATACTTCAAGGCAACAGTAACCAAAACAGCATGGTACTGGTACCAAAACAGAGATATAGACCAATGGAACAGAACAGAGTCCTCAGAAATAATACCACACATCTACAGCCATCTGATCTTTGACAAACCTCAGAAAAACAAGAAATGGGGAAAGGACTCCCTATTTAATAAATGGTGCTGGGAAAATTGGCTAGCCATAAGTAGAAAGCTGAAACTGGATCCTTTCCTTACTCCTTATACGAAAATTAATTCAAGATGGATTAGAGACTTAAATGTTAGACCTAATATCATAAAAACCCTAGAAGAAAACCGAGGTAATACCATTCAGGACATAGGCATGGGCAAGGACTTCATGTCTAAAACACCAAAAGCAATGGCAACAAAAGCCAAAATTGACAAATGGGATCTAATTAAACTAAAGAGCTTCTGCACAGCAAAAGAAAAAACCATCAGAGTGAACAGGCAACCTACAGAATGGGAGAAAATTTTTGCAATCTACTCATCTGACAAAGGGCTAATATCCAGAACCTACAAAGAACTCAAACAAATTTACAAGAAAAAAAAAACCCATCAAAAAGTGGGCAAAGGATATGAACAGACAGTTCTCAAAAGAAGACATTCATACAGCCAACAGACACATGAAAAAATGCTCATCATCACTGGCCATCAGAGAAATGCAAATCAAAACCACAATGAGATACCGTCTCACACCAGTTAGAATGGCAATCATTAAAAAGTCAGGAAACAACAGGTGCTGGAGAGGATGTGGAGAAATAGGAACACTTTTACACTGTTCGTGGGATTGTAAACTGGTTCAACCATTGTGGAAGACAGTATGGCGATTCCTCAAGGATCTAGAACTAGAAGTACCATATGACCCAGCCATCCCATTACTGGGGATATACCCAAAGGATTATAAATCATGCTGCTATAAAGACACATGCACACGTATGTTTATTGCAGCACTATTCACAATAGCAAAGACTTGGAATCAACCCAAATGTCCATCGGTGACAGACTGGATTAAGATAATGTGGCACATATACACCATGGAATCCTATGCAGCCATAAAAAAGGATGAGTTCATGTCCTTTGTAGAGACATGGATGCAGCTGGAAACCATCATTCTCAGCAAACTATCGCAAGAACAGAAAACCAAACACCGCATGTTCTCACTCATAGGTGGGAATTGAACAATGAGATCACTTGGACTCTGGAAGGGGAACATCACGCACCAGGGCCTATTATGGGGAGGGGGGAGGAAGAAGGGATAGCACTAGGAGTTATACCTGATGTAAATGACGAGTTGATGGGCGCTGACGAGTTGATGGGTGCAGCACACCAACATGGCACAAGTATACATATGTAACAAACCTGCACGTTGTGCACATGTGCCCTAGAACTTAAAGTATAATTTAAAAAAATAATAATGTATTTATCATCTAAATACATAAATATAAATATATAATAGCAATAAAAAATATGACAACTCCCACATTTAACAAGCGGCAATACAATGGAAAGGAGCTATTAAAATAATATAGGATATCTGAATAATGAGATAGAGGGAAGCCTAGGAGAGGAGGCAGAGTAAAAAAGGCAGCTTCAGAAAAGTATGTATGTTACAAACCAAGATTTGGAAAGGGAACAATCTATACACACATGTATATATTTACATATATGTTTGCACTGACATGTGTTTATGTATGTAGTACAAAGGTCTGGAAAGATTATAACCAAATTATTAACAGTAGTTGACTCTGAGGAGTGGGACAAGGGAAGATATTAATGTGAAGGGGTGAGCCTCCTTTTTCTATTTTATAAACTTTTATATGGTAAGAATTTTTTACAAAACTAAGTGCCACTTTTGTAATTTTTAAAAATTGTTTGTTTTTTGAAGGGAGCATTAAAAAGTCAATGCAGAAGATACAGAAGGAACATCCAGGAAGAAAATCAGAACAGTGGTGTTTCACAGAAACCTAAAGAGAAGAGAATTTCACAGAAAAATTAGCAGAGCATGTCAACTACTGATACTGATTAGGGAAATTTAGAAATGTCAAAAGATCTTTCAACTCAGCCATGAAGAGATCACTGCTGATTTTCTGTCAGAGAAAAACCCCAAATATTTTTACATTAAACACTTCATGAGTCAAAGAGAAGTCACAAACCAACTCAGAAGATGTTAAAAACTCAATAAACGTGAACGTAATACATAAAAAATTATGGGATGCAGGTCAAGTAGTGTTTAGAGAAAATTTTGTATCTGTAAATGCTTATATTATAAAAAAAAAAAATCACCAAGTGCAGTGGCTTATGCTTGTCATCCCAACACTTTGGATGCCAAGATGGGATGATCGTTTGAGGCCAGGAGCTTGAGACTAGCCTGAGGAACATAACAAAGCCTCATTACAACAACAAAACAACAAATGAAAATTAGCTGGGCATGGTGGCTGATGCCCACCATGGGCAGGTTGCTTGAGCCCAAGAGTTTCAGACCAGCTTGGGCAACATAGTGAGACCATGACTCTACAAAGAAAGAAAGAAATTAGCTGGTCGAAGTGGCATGTGCTGCGCCTATGGTTCTAGCTACTTGGGAGGCTGAGGTGGGAGGATCACTTTTGCCCAGGAGTTTGAGGCTGCAGTGAGCCATGATTGTGCCACTGTACTCAGGCCAAGGTAACAGATGGAGAACCTGTCTTGGAAAGGGAAGGGGAGGAGAGGGAAGGAAAGGGGAGAGGAGGGGAAGGGAGGGAAGGGAAAAGGAAGGCAGGAATGGAGGAAGGCAGGAAGGGAGTGAGGGAGGGAGGGAAGGGAAGAAAGAAAGGAAAGAAGGAAGGAAGAAAGAGGAAGGAAGGAATGAACGAAGGAAGGAAGGAACGAAGGAAGGGAGGGAGGGAGGGAGGGAACGTGGCTAAGTTTTACATTTTGCTGCTACTCATATCTGATAAGCATAGCAATAAGGTCACCCTCTCTTTGTCCTCTCCCCATCCTGAATCCCTATAGGCAAAGAACAAACCATGTGGCTCCAGGCACAGGGATAAGTTTAGCTCATACTTCCAAACACATCTTCCATTCATTATGTACCCAAATCTATTTGAAGACAGGGATAAAAAATTATCTTCTAAAAAATTGCCAGTTACCAATTACTTGTTGTCTCTTACCACTACATGTATATTCCCCCAAATTATAAATGTTTTAATTGTAACCAAGTACTATCAAAACAGCAATTGTAAATCTATCATCTTTAAATAGATCTTTCATGAAAATAATTTTGCATTTATATTAAAACTATCAATATTATTTTTTGAATCACATAATTTTGAGGAAAAAATGCATTTCCTGTGCGGTTAATTCACCAAGTAAAGAAATCCCTGTAAGGAAAAATCCTTTCAGAAATGTTCTCATCTATTGATGACTGCTTAGCAGCTTCTCTTTCATTTAAACCAAACATAGCCTATATCATCATTTCATGTCTCTTCTCTCTAATTAGATAAATCTGGTTGCTCTTCTCTCTCTACAGATTAAAAGGTTGGGATGTTTTGTTTTTCCAGTATTTCAGAATTCTAATCCTTACAGCACTATGATGACAGGAAGAATTGTGTGATTTAGAGAAGGCAGGCTCCAAGGAAATATATCTAAAGAAAGAGGTCAGGCATGGTGGCTCATGCCTTTAATTGTAGCACTTTGGAAGGCCAAGGTGGGGAGATCGCTTGAGCCCAGGAGTTCAAGATCAGCCTGGGCAACATAAGAAGATCCCTGTCTCTACAAAAAATAAAAAAATAGCCAGGTGTGGTGTGTGTGCCTGTCGTCCCAGCTACTTGGGAGGCTGAGGTGGGAAGATCACTGCAGTGAGGTGTGGTTGTGCCACACCATCCTTGGCATGTGTACTCCATCCTCAGTGACAGACGAAGACCCTGTCTCAAAAAGAAAAGGAAAAGAGCACACACAATAAGGATATTCTTTTAAATATAAACACACAGATTCCTCTAAAAGATAGTGATCTACTCCAGCTATTTCCAGCTCATGACTTTGACCTCGGCTCTTGCAGGCAACCCTGTTCTTACCCAGATTGGAGGATGCTCGCCCCTCTGCAGCCCGGTCCTTGAGATCCTCAGCAATGCCCAGTTGCTGCTCATGGTACTGTTTAGCTCTCTCCAAATCCTGCATGCACCTGGCAGCATGGCCTAGTCCAGCATAGGCCCGCATCTCAATAGCCTTCTCCATCAACTCCTGGGCCAGCTCCAGGACATAGTTGTGGTAAGACATGGCCTTGTCAAAGTTCCTTCGGTAGTGATAGGCACTGCCCAGATTGCTGTAGGCCCGGGCCTCTTCTCGCTTGTTCCCCAGGTCCTTGGCTATCTTCAGATGCTGCTCATGGCACTGCACAGC
The DNA here is from genome assembly GCF_003255815.1 of Theropithecus gelada. NCBI lineage: Eukaryota > Metazoa > Chordata > Mammalia > Primates > Cercopithecidae > Theropithecus > Theropithecus gelada. The sequence goes on along the minus strand of NC_037678.1, from coordinate 22,391,937 downwards.
ATTCTCAAAGTCACCCATGGCAATATACACAGCTCCCATGTTGCCAAGTTCTCGGGCTTCAGAAAGTTCATCTTTGGATTGCTTGGCAAGAAGAACACACTGTTTGTGACTGGCCAGTGCATTGGGGTAGTCTCCAATGGCTGTGTACACGTGGCCCAGACTGCTCAAAGCTGATGAAGCAGCCTGAAGAGAAAAGCATAAAGTGGAGAAATGAAAACACATCAGAATGGTTTTGTATGTTTTGGCAGATAAAATTTTACAGGTTGCTTGTAATTATCCAATCCAACTGCTAATGGTACTTCTATCAGTTTTCCACAGACCTACGCAGAATTGATAAAGAACACATCCAAACAGCAAGTTCCTAATAAAAAACAATGATACTTTAATCAGTAACTTTCTATACCTAATCTTCCTAGAAACAAGTTGTATTACATATAGCCTTCATTTTAAAGACTTATTGACATTTCTAATATTAATTACGATATTACATCTCTGTTAATACCTATTGACCTCTGTGGTATGAGAAAATGTATAAAAAAATCAAAATTAGGCCAGGTGTGGTGGCTCACGCCTGTAATCCCAGCACTTTGGGAGGCCGAGGTGGGTGGATCACGAGGTCAGGAGATTGCAACCATCCTGGCTAACACGGTGAAACCCCGTCTCTATTAAAAATACAAAAAAAATTAGCTGGGCATGGTGGCGGGCACCTGTAGTTCCAGCTACTCGGGAGGCTGAGACAGGAGAATGGCATGAACCTGGGAGGCAGAGCTTGCAGTGAGCCAAGATCACGCCACTGCACTCCAGCCTGTGTGGTGACAGAGTGAGACTCCATCTCAAAAAAAAAAAAAAAAAAAGAAAAAGAAAAAGAAAATCAAAATTAATTACTACATATAACAGACCACAGGAAATTCATAAGAGAAATCCATGCTTGGCTTTTTGCACTCCTGGGTATTTCTCTATTCTTGTCTTCTTCCACAGTAAATGGATATCTTAATGGTAAGAGAGATGTTTACCATGATGCTGATGATTTTGTGACCCAGGGCTTACTGGAGAGGGTCCTGCTCTCTTATCTTTGTTCCTTCAATGTAACTTCATCAGTGTTGGTTACTGTGGAGGGCTTAGATTTGGATGAGTCTCAGAGGAAAAAAATGGGTGGGTTACAACCTGCACTGCACTCTGAGTGGGGTGGTCTCCATTAAGCCTCACCACCCCTTTTCAGGCTCACGCTGGCTCTTCAAGCACTTCTTTTCCTCCCTAGAAGCGCTTCTAATCCCAGCCTCTCTGTGCAGAGAGATGCCATCTTCCTAGTCCTCTCACATTGCTTGCCACTCATTCTTTTTTTTTTTCTTCTTATTTTGGCCAAGGAAAAGTATGCAAACCCTTTTTATCTTAAAGGTTTTAATGAAACTGACTCTATGCTGGTGTAGTGAACCACAAAGGGACAACGAAAATACAGGAGATGTTACATGGTTTCTAGAATCTTAAATACTTGCAGTCTTATATTCTAGTCCTTGGTTTCTAATTTCTTTGCAGATATAAAAGGGAAGTTATGCTGGGATTTTTCTGCCCTTCTTTTTATCCTAAAACTTGGAAGCTTGCCTACCCTTTCTTTCCTTCATTACCTGCCTATGGCTAGAGCCATGTGGCTGCCTTTCTTCATGATGCTCTCTCTTAGTAAGTGAGTATGTGATCCTGCCAGAACAAAGGGTGTACTCTGTTACGTATAGGCAAGTAATTTTCCTAAGGGCCTCCTGGCTAGGGAATAACAAGGAGGGGATGCTGTCCCTCCTGGAGTAAGGGCATTTCTTTACGAAATGTGTTCTATGTCTGTGCACTTCAGAACACTTTTATTAATATTTTATAGATATAAGTGATTTTCTACCCTATTTTCTTTGCCTGTGAAATAGCAGTTCTTGATCAAAATGACTGGGGACACTTTTTTTTTTGCTTGCCCTTCTTATAATTTTTTTATTGTTATTATTATACTTTAAGTTCTAGGGTACATGTGCACAACGTGCAGTGGTGCTTGCAAATAGCGTATTTGCAAAAAAAAAAAAAAAGCCCCATATTGTTTTAAGTTGCTTTTATCATTTCACAGATGTTCTAACAAAAAGACTTAGAAAATAGAGAGGAAATAAATACTTAGAAATTTACTTTTCTGTTTCTTTTTTTCTGAGTGGTGGAGAGCAGAAACAATTCCATGCAAGTCACAATGCTGCAGCAGTGTGCTTCTGGCAGAAGCAGCAATGACGTCAACAAAGAGCATGTCACTTGTATGTGTACTGGCCTCAAGCTTCTACTTTGTGAGCCTCTTTGGGGCTGAGGTTAGGACTTCATGTCAACACATTGTATAAGGGACTTTATACTGCTTCTACCTCCACCCATAGTCTATCCCCCAAATCTTTTTTTCCTCCTTTGCTGCAGGCCTAGAGACTCAGCCTCCTTCCTCTACTTCAGTAGTTGGCCCTCCCTTATTCTTTGTGGGTTCTCCACCACCTGACTAGGGAGGACACAACCCACTCCTACCCAGAAATCTTTGTTACCCTCAAAGCAAAACATGCAGGCTCTTTGACTATGGAATTATTGTAGCTTAGAATCAGATACACCTTGTTCAGAATTGCACTGCCCTTTACTAGCTCTGAGAGCTTTAGCAACTTAACTTCTCTGAGCCTTGGTTTTCCAGACATTTTTAGGCCCAAGCAGCAAGCCAGGAACAGAGTATTTTCAAACCCAGCCATGAGCCCCTGTCAAATATGTAAACCATAAATAATTCACTAGATAATTCCAAATAGTAGATCTGGTTGGAGGCCATGAGCCTTTGAACACTGCATGGGATAGATTTATAGGTCTCGGGGCAGGCACAACACCCCAGGCGTCGCTGTTCTCAGGAACTTCTGGTTTATGGCAACTCCAAATGATAGCCCTGGGATCTTCTGCTTCTGGTTCTTCATTTCTCTAAATGCCAGGGAGACATAGGAGCTGCTTGCTAAAGCTCTCTGAACATAAGGAAGGGAATATTTAGGCATTTCTCCTCTGGGGTGTGGGGGAAAAAGGGAAAGATTATTACACTGGCTCTTTCCTGGCATCCTCCAGTTACCAGGCAGTGCTGCCAGGCTGGGACTCTTCATGACGGGTGTCCTGGAAGTCAGTATCTCTAGAAAGGATGTAATTTATGAAGCACACATCACTGCCTCTGAAACTAGAGAGGCAGCTTGGTACAGTATAAGAATGGAACAGGATTTAGCATCAGAGGCCCTGGCTGTGTAACACTAATAAGTCTTTTACTTCTTCACTCCTGTTTTCTTTATTTGTAAAATGTTGCTAATGACAATACTGTACATACTTCACAGGGCTGAGATGGCATCAGATGAAGCAGTGCATGTGAGTGCCTTTAGTAAACTATATAGTGCTCTGTGAATGCATCACTAAGGTGTAGATCGATGTTTTATGACTGCAAGATGACTGGGCTGAGTTCTGTTAGCAAGCAGAAGCTAGTAATGGCAACTGAAAACATCAATCATTATGACCAAACATCTATATTCCTATCAGTTGCTACAGGAAATAAAGTCCAGTGTTTTACAGCCCCTGGGCAAATAACATGTGATGATATTTATCAGCTAAGTGAATTACAAATTAATCACTTGTCTTTGTTCCTGTTCCTGTAGAATAAGCTTAGATCTGAAACATGGTTTCAGGCTGTTAATGAGAATCTGAAGACCCACTATCTATGGGGAATCATAGGCCCCACCTCAAGCAGATGCTGCATTTGCCACCAAGGTTCATGCTGCCTTTGTATATTAATCTCTTTGAGATTTCTGTGCTAGAATAGCAGCAGCTGCTTCCCACAGTGGAAATATTCTGGAACATCTGTATTTGAATACTAAAATGCATACAAACAGTTATGCTAACAAACTATCTGGTTGGAATAAGACAATATTTTTCTCTTTCTACAAGATATAAATTACTCATGTTCTTGCCAAAGTATAATTTCCAGCTGCAGATTTAGGCACATAGGAGTCAGTTACCTCTTGCTCTGTGACCTGAATATTTACAGAAGAATTGCATCTGACAAGTTAGTTTCATGTGATATAAAACTAGAGTAAGAAATTTGTTCATATTTCTTCAAACCACCTTTACAGGTTTTTAGTTTAAGAAATAAAGTTTAAACTACCCAAACTATAACCACATCGATGACACTGCCATTAAATATTATGCTGAAGATTTAAACACGTTTTCCTTCCATCTAGCATGTTTCTCCCTTACCATATGTATTTTTCATAAGGGTTACATTTTGTGGGAGGATTACATGCTTATAGTGTTATACACAGAATATTCAATATAATTGCTGATTGATTCACTACATGTCATTGGAAAAACGGGAGATGTACCTGCAGCTAGTACCAGAAATATAGCATTTCTTTTTTACTGCCCAAATCTACATGTTCCATGTGTTCTCTGCCAGTTCAGTGCCCATAAACCCAAAGTCCTAGATTAACTGCCCACAACCCAATAGGCAGAGATACATAGAAGAATAAGTATAGACTCTGGAATCAGGCACTCACTGATTCAAATAACACACTGTAATAACACACATTTGGAACATCTTTGAGACTTAGTTTCCTCATCTCCTCATCTGTAAAATGGGAATATTAATATCTCACAGAGCCTTCACGAGTACTAAATAATATAGTATTTATAATGACCCTGGTTCAGAACTCAGCAATCACAAGATGCTCAAAAATTTTAGATTTTAGTTTTTCTTCCTATCCCACCCAAGATAATACTCACTTAGCTTTTATTCATTTCAAAGATGTGATAGAAGATAACCAGAAAATAAACCATAAGGTTATGTCACCACAACTAAAAATACAAGAAGCTTGCCCCACTGATGGTAAAAAATGTCATCAACTTCATATACTGAAGACCAGCATATGATTCATACTGCTCTTCTGCAAATATATGCATAATAAAATTCACCCTTGTAGTGCAGCACCACTGGTGGGCACCTGTAATCCCAGTTACTGGGGTGGCTGAGGCAGGAAGACTGTTTGAGCCCAGGAGTTTGAGGCTACAGGGAGCTATGATCACACCACTGCACTCCAGCCTGGATGACAGAGCGAAACCCCATCTCTTAAGAAGAAGAAAAACTAAGAAAAATCCACCCTTTACTTAGGGACATTTTGGAATCCAACACATATCCAATACATAATTCAACACATATACAATTAGGTGTATATCCAACACATAATCTTGGTAAATGCACTTTACTTCAAAGAGTGAAAGTTTAGGCCGGCATTGGAGTGTTTGGAGTCTGTTGGTTGGTTTGTTCCTTTGTTCATTCATTCTTGCATTCAAGAAAATTCTCTAGGCCCAGAAATAAATTCATGTACCTACAGCCAACTGATTTTTGACAAAGTTGCCAAGAACATACATTGGAAAAAAAAGGTAGTCTCTTCAAAAAAAAAAAAAAAAAAGTGCTGGGAAAATTGAATATTTACATGCAGAAGGATGAGACTAGACTCCTCTTACCATATACAAAAATCAATTCAAAATAGATTAAAGACTTAGCTATAAAACCTGAAACTATAAACTGCTAGAAGAAAACATAGTGAAAAAGCTTCATGAAATTGGGCTGGGCAAGGATTTTTAAAACATGAGCTCAAAAGCACAGGCAACAAAACCAAAAATAGACAAATGAGATTACCTCAAACTAAAAACTTTTCACAGCAAAGGAAACTATTAAGAGAGTAAAGAGACAACCTATACAATGGAAGAAAATATTTGCAAGCTATACACCTGATAAGGGATTAATATCCAGAATATGTAAGGAACTTAAACAACTCAACAAGACAAAAACAAAATAAACCAATTAAAAACTGGGCAGGTCGGGCCTGGTGGCTCACACCTGTAATCCCAGCAGTTTGGGAGGCCAAGGCAGGTGGATCCCCTGAGGTCAGGAGTTCGAGACCAGCCTGGCCAACATGGTGAAACCCCATCTCTACTAAAAATACAAAAAATTAGCCAGGCGTGGTGGTGCATGCTTATAATTCCAGCTACTCAGGAGGCTGAAACAAGAAATCGCTTGCACCAGGGAGGCAGAGGTTGCAGTGAGCTGAGATGGCGCCACTGCCCTCTAGCCTGGGCAACAAGAGCGAAACTCTGTCTCAAAAAAAAAAAAAAAAAAAAAAAAAGGGCAAAAGACCTTAATAAACATTTCTCATAAGAAGACATATAAATGGCCAACAGGTATGAGAAAAAAAATGTTCAACATCACTAATCAAGGAAATGCAAATAAAAACCACAATGAGATACCAGTTACAAAGGCTATTATAAAAAGATACATGAAAACAAGTGTTGGTGAGGTTTTGGAGAAAAGGGAATGCTTACACGCTACTGGTGGACTTGTAAACCAGTACAACCATTATAAAAAACAAAGTGGAAGCTCCTCGAGAAACAAAAAAATAGAACTACCATATGATTCTGCAATCCCAATACTGGTTATATATCCAAAGTAAATAAAATCCGTATGTCAAGGAGATTATCTGCATTCCCATGTTCACTGTAGCACTATTTACAATGGCCAAGATAGGGTATCAACCTAAGTGTCCAACAAGAGATGGATGGATACAGAAAACGTGGTATGCATATACAATGAAATATGATTCCATCACAAGAAAATTAAAATCCTGTCATTTGTGACAACATGGACAAACCTGGAGAACATTGTGTTAAATGAAATAAGCCAGACAAAGAATGCCAAATTATGCATGATCTCATTCCTATGTGGAATCTGAAAAAAAAAAAAAAAAAAAAAAAAAAAGTTGGTACTCTAGAAGCAGAGAGTAGAACAGTCCTTGCCAGAGACTGCAGGGGAAGAAAAAAGGGAGGATTCTGCGGGGTTGGTTAATAGGTACAAAGTTACAATTAGATGGGAGGAATAAATTCTGGTGTTCTACTGCACAGTAAGGTGACTATGGCTAACAATAAAATACTGTATATTACAAAACAGCTAGAACAGAGGCTTTTGAATGTTTCCACCACAAATAAATGGTAAATGCATGAGGTAATGGATAAACAACTATGACTGGATTATTATACAACATAGATATGTATCCAAACATTAAATTGTACACCATAAATATGTACAATTACAATGTATCCATTAAAAAGAGAAATAAAATTTTTTAAATGAAAATTCTCCAGACTCACCTAAATATAATAACTAATCTTTGACAGCATACCAAGGTAGTCATATGGAGAAAGGATAGTCTTTTCAACAAATGCTGCTAGAACAACTGGACATCACATGCAAAAAAATGAATTTAGACACAGACCTTACACATTTAACAAAAATTAACTTGAAATTGATCACACCTAAATGTAAACTGCAAAGCTACAAAATTCAAGACAATATCAGAGAAAATCTACATGACCTTTAGATATAAGACCAAAAATATGTTCAATGAAAGAAAAAATTAAGTTGAACTTCATTAGTATTTAAAACTGTGCTATGCAAAAGATAGTGTTAAGAGAATGAAAAGTCAAGCCACAGATGGAGAGAAAATATTTGCAAAACACATATATGGTAAAAGACTTGTATCAAAAATATAAAAGCTCAATAAGAAAACAAACAACTTGGTTAAAAAATAACAAAATATCTGAAGAGACATCTCATTAAAGAAGATATGCAGATAGCAAGGAAGCATATAGAAAGATGTTCAACATCGTATGTCATTAGGGAACGGCAAACTAAAACAACAATGAGATGACACTACTTACATATTAGAATAGCTAAAATCCAAAAGAACTGACAATATCAAATGCTGACAAAAACGTGGAACAATAGAAACTCTCACTCATGGTTGGAAGGAATGAAAAATGATACAGCCACTTTGGAAGACAGTTGGGCCATTTCTTAGAAAACTCAACATGGTCTTATGATGTGTTCCAGAAACTGTACTCCCAGGTATTAACTAAAATGAGTTGAACACGTGTCCACACAAAAACCTGTGCATGACTGTTTATAACAGCTTTATTCATAATTGCTAAAAACTGGAAGCAAATAAGACATCTTTCAAAAGGTGAATGCAGAAATAAACTGTGGGATATCCATACAATGGAATATTATTCAGGGCTAAAAACAATGATCTATCAAGCTGTGAAAAGAAATGGAAGAAATTTTAAATGTATACTGCTTAGTCAAAGAGGCTTGTCTAAAAAGGCAACATATTGTATGATTCCAACTATATTACATTCTGAAAAAGTCAAATGTATAGAGAGAATAAAAAGATCAGCAGTTGCAAGGGAGTTGGGGGAATGGAGAAAAGATGGAGCACAGGGGATTTTTAGGGCAATGAAACTATTCTGCATGGTAATACGGGACACATGACATTATAAATTTGTCAAAACCCACAGAACTATACAATACAAAGAGTGAACCCTAATGTAAATATTGAACTTTAGTTAACAATTATATATCAATATTGGTTCATCAGTTGTAACAATGTACCATACTAATACAGGATATCAATAACAGGAGAAAATGATTGGGGGAGAGAGAAAGGATATGTGGAAACTCTACACTATTTGTTTAATTTTCTGTAAACCTAAAACTGCTTGAAGAAAAGTATATTGGGCCAGGTGCGGTGGCGCACGCTTGTAATTCCAGCACTTTGGGAAGCCGAGATGGACAGATCACCTGAGGTCAGGAGTTTGAGAACAGCCTGACTAACGTGGTGAAACCCCGTCTCGAAAGAAAGAAAGAAAAGAAAAAGAAAGAAAGAGAAAGAAAGAGAGAAAGAGAGAAAGAGAGAAAGAGAGAGAAAGAGAGAGAGAAAGAGAGAGGGGGGGAGGGAGGGAGGGAGGGAGGAAGGAAGGAAGGAAGGAAGGAAGGAAGGAAGGAAGGAAGGAAGGAAGGAAGGAAGGAAGGGAGGGAGGGAGGGAGGGAGGGAGGGAAAGAGAGAGAGAAGGAGAGAGAGAAGGAGAGAGAAGAGAGAGATGAGGAGAGAGAGAAGGAGAGAGAGAGAGAAAGAAAGAAAGAAAGAAAGAAAGAAAGAAAGAAAGAAAGAAAGAAAGAAAGAAAGAAAGAAAGAAAGAAAGAAAGAAAAGAGAAAGAGAAAAAGAAAAAGAAAGTTAGCCGAGCCTAGTGGTGCATGCCTGTAATCCCAGCTACTCAGGAGGTTGAGGCAGAATAATCACTTGAATCTGGGAGGCAGAGGTTGCAGTGAGCCGAGTTGGCACCATTGCAAACCAGCCTGGGCAACAAGAGTGAAACTCTGTAGAAGGAGAGGAAGAGGAAGAGGGAGATGGGGAGGGGGAGGGGGAGGGAATTTGAAAATATATAAATTGGAGTTTTCCTCCTTGGGGAAATGGGTAATTCTAGGAAACGGAAACAGCATTAGCAAAGACACAAAGTATGTCGGAGTGTGTTATGATTGAAGAATAAGAAGACATTTATACCTGGGAGCACGGGTAGTGGCTGGAGAGGAGTTTGTAAAGGTAAGTTTAGATGAATTCTGTCTGTCCATCAGTTTGTAAAATCTAAAGCATTTTTCATATATATTGTTTCATTGATTATTATAACAAACCTTTTAAGTGTACATTATTATTTCACCCATTGGTGAGATAAGTCTAGACTCAAAGAGGCAAAGACTCAAAAGAGATAAAGTGGCATGTCTAAAAGTACACAATTAATAACAACACCAGGGTTCAGATCCACATATGTCAGACTCTAGCCCTTGCACTCTTTTGACTACATAGTTTAGCCTCTATTGATGAATTTGCAATCCCCACAGATAGGGAATGGAAGCCACAAAAGGTTTAAGTGGGGAAGCGACATGACCATTTGTACTTTCACATATTTCCATGAAGTAGATGAAAACTAGGAAGATCTGTAATCACAACAGCAACAAAATACTGTATAAAATAATGACTAACAAAGAATACAATTGCACTAATTTTAAGCACTAATTTAAGCACTAGTAATACTTTTAAGTAGTTTTTTTTTTAAGCACTAACAATACTTAAAGTAGGTTTTGGTTTTTTTTTTCTTTTTTCCTTTTGAGACAGAGTCTCGCTCTGTCGCCCAGGCCTGGAGTGCAGTGGCACAATCTCAGCTCACTACAACCTCCGCCTCCCAGGATCACATGTTTCTCCTGCCTCAACCTCCCAAGTAGCTTGGATTACAGGTATGTGCCACCATGCACAGCTAATTTTTTTTTTGTTTGTATTTTTAATAGAGATAGGGTTTTACCATGTTGGCCAGGCTGGTCTTGAACTCCTGACCTCAGGTGATCCACCTTCTTCAGCCTCCCAAAGTGTTGGGATTACAGGCATGAGGCACCACGCCTGGCCTACGGTAGTTTTTAAGGCCATTCACAAATGCTGACTTCTCTCTGTCCAGGCAGGTAAGATTACACATTGCTGCCTGCATGAAGTCAGATGTAGGTGACTATGTGACCTGCTGTGGCTAATAAATAGGATCACTTCCAGGTAAAGCTTTAGAAATCAATGCATGTATCACCACATTCTCTTTGCTATAGACTGTTCCAACAGAGTTGATCTTCAAGGGAGAATGATGGCAATGTGGAATAGATCCCTGGCTGATCTGTAATGAATATACAGTGGGCACAAGAAATAAACCTTTGTTGTTTTAAGCTACCAAAATGTTGAGATTGTTATTGTAGTATATCCTGGTCAATCCTGACCAATACAATACTGAGCATAAATTAATAATTTCATGCTCCAGTTATCATAGTTATAGTTAACACTATCTAGTGATTCTACATGTGCCAATTAACACAGATCTCCGGATGATAAAATTTTGCACATTTTTATAGAAAAAACAAATTTAAGAATTAGGTTCTAAAATCAGAGATTTAGCTAATCTTTGAAAACTTGTATTAATTTAGATACAAAGGTCTGCCTGGTAGTAATTTATCCAGATTGCAGGGCTTTCAGGGAGAATCAATAGCTACTCAAAAATAAACCTGTAGAAACAGAAAACTGAATCATGTTCTTGGAGTTTAGTCTTAAATGACATATACTCTCTATTTAATGAGAGTATTACTGCCTGAAAATCTACTCTTAATGCAACTGAGCTGATGAAATAATTGTATATAAAAGGTTAAATAATGTTCATAAACTTTGAGTTGCTTACTCAATAGTCACACAAAATTAATTGCACAAGAATAACCAAATACATTTTATAATCTATATTATTGAAGACACTGGCCATGATATCACCCAATATCATCTTTACAAGGATGATGGAAATTTTTTTTTTCAGATCTCAGTGCTTCCACCGAGCAGCTACTGTGGTTTTTATCTTAAGAAAAATGTGAATCTTTGAAGTGATCACATTTACTTCTTTGCGGGGCCACCAGTAAGCTTGTGACCAGATGCAGAGCCTCCCTTTAACAACCAGATAGAATCCTAAAGTATGAACATAGTCTGCCCTAGTTTCAGTTCATCATTTGGCCCTAATCCTTTCATTATTCTGATCTCTCCCATTTTAGGATTTGCTCCCACAGATCCTTCTTGGATCAAAGTGGACCAATCAATGAAATATACACACAAAAAACACAATTAAATATTAAGAATCTTGGTAGGGAAAAAACTTCCTGAATGGGATCTCTAAAAACTGTGAACTCACATCCATGGACTACAAAGAAGAGGCTTAAATACCACATAAACAGGGAAATTTTTAATTACATGGTCTTTAATGGTCTTAAATTATTTCCATACTGTATGTGCTCAATAGCTGGTGTTGGCTTTACTACCATCAATCTAACCAGTTTGTTCCAATGCCTAAGCCTAGGGTTGGAGGTATATTTTGCAATCATTGCTGAATAGAAAATAGTGATTTGTACATATCTAAATTCTTTTCTACCTTAATAGTGGGAATAGTTGGTTTGATTCTATTACTCTGAGCTTAGAGAGCTGTTAGTGATAGTTACAGCTTCTCCATGGTAACCTGTCAGCCTTTTCTAATGCTGTGGGACCAGAGGAGCTTTCATAATAATTATTTTTATCAAAATTATATTAGGGTTGCAAGAACAATATGTCAGAAAGATCTATTGCCTAGACCTAAGAGTTACTATCACAGGTGATAAATTATTTATAATGCACAGCATTAATACAGCAATCTTTTCAAATCAAGAATTTGTAAATGTCCTTTGCAGATGCAAATTAACAGATTAATAAGAAAACAAGCTTTCTGGTATGAGAAGCTGGAATGACAGATTAGCTATTAAGAGCAATTTATAGGTCATAAGATATGAAAGTTGGCAAGAAACACTACCTCTGCTGGCTCTATAAATAGTAAAACTGCATTTAGTTTCCCAGAGGTATCCTGTTAGACATTTTAATTATACCATAAAAACTTCCAGAATTTATAATGATTTCATTTTTTTAAAAACTTGATGCTCAATGTAAACTTGATGCAATACAACAGGCATCTGTGCTATGTGCTATAAATGCCAACTTGCAGCCAATGAAGAATGCATGCTACTTCCTCCTGAAGGACTATAAATGGTGAGGCTGATGAAAACATCGGAGGAAATAAATGTTACTCCCTGACACCTCCTCCAGGATATTTAAGGATTCTCCTCTTTCACATGCTAACACCTTCCATTGTAGCCATGCTATCTATCTAGGAAGACGTTTACAAAAGACTGCCTTCTAGCTGGGCAAGGGAAGGCCGAGGCTAGAAGGATTGCTTGAGCCCAGTGAGACCCTGTTTCTCAAAAACACAAACAAACAAACAAACAGAAAACAAAAAATGAACTCCATTCTATGTAGCTCTTTGGCCACAAAGTGATGACTACATAAAACTTCTAGAGTCTTGATAGTTCTATCAGGGAGTCGAGTTTGTTTGGGGTTAAATTCTCTCACTTACTTGAAATAATTAAGATTATTTTTGGAAATTTATTTCCTACTCTCAGTCTCACCTAAATTTTCATTTTTACTTGGGGGAAGTGGAGGGTGGATAACCTAGCTTCACAAGCATTTTCAATGATACAATTCACTAGTTTCTTATGGAATAATTTGACCTGGATTACGAAACATATTCTATCACGATGCTATCCAATCAAAACTGTTCCAGTCCACACTTGCCAGCCAACCTGAATTTCAGTGGGCTATAAAACATTATTCTGTAGGGGGTTGGAATGTAGTCAATCACCCTTCAAAGACAGTATTTACACCAAATCATAAAATCTGGCTTTGGCAGGGCAGGATATAATGAAGAAACTCAGAGAGAGAGAGATGGAAAACACACACGTGTACAAGTGCACATATGAGAGGCAGAGAAAACGTTTCTGGAAGGAAGAAAACAAGAAACCTTTAAATTGGGTGGAAAGGGATCCTCAAGGTTCCTGGAGAGATTTTAGAGAATTAAGAAACAACTGAGAACTTCTGGCTTCCATCCATGAAAGAATATCATTACAGCCTTCCTGCTAAAAAAGATAGCTCCTAATATAGGCTAAGACCTCCTGAAATGCATGGCTTTTGAATGTTCAGGAACAAATGACATCCAATCTCAGCTCTCTGTACTTTCACTAATTCTAGCAGGTTTAACCTCTATCCCCTGTTGAATGATTCCAAACCCAGATTTCACAACAAACAAGAGACAGAGAATTTTACAGCTGGAGGAGGCCTTACAGATCACCCAATCCACAGATTTTCAAACTTTGTTTAAACCAAATTACAAATACATGTTATTTGTATGATTAAAAGTATAGCTGTTTAGGTTAAGTTGGACTAGGATCTACTTTTCTCCTCAAGCAGCCCTTAAGGAAACCTGTGGCACTCTGTAGGACTCTTCAGAGCAGAGTTTGAAAACCACTTACCAATAAACCCCTTCAATGTCCTTTTTTTTTTTTTTTTTTTTTTTAATGTTGTAGAGACTGAGTCTTGCTCTGTCACCCAGGAGTACAGGGATGTAATCATAACTCACTGCAGCCTTGAACTCTTGGGTTCAAGTGATTCCCCCACCCTCAGCCTTCTGAGTAGCTGGGACTACAGACACATACCACTATGCCCAGCTAATATTTTTATTTTTGGTAAAGATGGGGTCTCACTACATTGCCCAGGCTGGTCTCCAGTCTGGCCTCAAGCAATCCTCCCGCCTTAGCCTCCTGAGTAGCCAGGATTTCAGGTATGAGCTATCATGCTTGGCCCCCTCAATGTATTCAGGTGTAGAAACTACGACCAAGAGAGTTCAACTCTCTTGGCTGAAGGTCAGCCCACTAATGACCAGTGAAGGCAGGACCAGAGCCAGGTCTTCAGGACCCCAGCTGGTACCCTCCTCATACTGCTTTGATGACATTCTATTAGGCCATTTCTCTGTCACCTCAAATCAAGTCCTCATTGTCTTTGCCAACGCTCTTCTACTCTTTTGGCTTCCATAACTAATATAAGAAGCAAGTGCTATCATGATTTCTTCCAGTCAAAACTCAGCATTTTCATTGCCTTTTTCTTGTTCTTTGACACTTTCCTTCAGCAGCCATCCAAGAGCAGCTTTATTAGACTCCTGAAATTATAATGATACTAGTTTTCATTTAATTATTTTTATTTTAATGCCAATTATCTATATGCAGGATCTATTTAGAATTTCTGACAATTTTAAATAATACTTTAAAAAATTAACAATGTTAACAGATGGTATTTTAATACATTTTAAAACATAGTGCTATACTCTCTAAAATCTCAGCCAGCTATTACTGGCAAATTCAATGGCAAACTTAGATAACTTCAATTAAACTTTAGTAACTTTTCTAACAACTACTGATTCTGTTCCCTGCATAATAATGGACTTAGAAATCATAGGGGCTAATACAGTGATTAGAACTGCCTAGGTTTGAATCCTGTGTCTACTGGCTACTTTCCCTTAATTAAGGAAGTTACTCTCTCTGTCTTTGTTTCGTTATCTATAAAATGGGGGTAATGATATCCACCTTATGGGTTTGTTATGACCACACATTTGAAGAGCTTAGAAATTATGTCTGACACATAGCAAGTATTTAATCACTAGTAGCTATTATTACAGATACTAAATACCAATAAAACTGAGTACATTAAGCAATTTAAAGTCATACATTTACATTAATTTAATCTGTTTTGTATATTTATTTAAAATTTAAATGTACCAAATTATTGCCCTCCTTCTTCCTCATATTAATGAGAAAACCTAGAAATGTCATTTCCCTTGTGTGGCATTTGTCAGTGTTCCTTTGGTACAGAAATTATTTGGGTATGCAAGCGCATAAATATTCCTTTTGGAAATCCCCAAAGAAAGAAGTCATTATGCCAAGATCTTTTTTTTTTTTTTTTTTTTTTTTGAGACGGAGTCTCGCTCTGTCGCCCAGGCTGGAGTGCGGTGGCGCGATCTCAGCTCACTGCAAGCCCCACCTCCTGGGTTCACACCATTCTCCTGCCTCAGCCTCCCGAGTAGCTGGGACTACAGGCGCCCACCACCTCACCCGGCTGGTTTTTTGTATTTTTAGTAGAGGCGGGGTTTCACCGTGGTCTCGATCTCCTGACCTCGTGATCCACCCGCCTCGGCCTCCCAAAGTGCTGGGATTACAGGCGTGAGCCACCACGCCCGGCCTATGCCAAGATCTTAAAACAGAAGATAATATGTTCACTGAAGAAAAATTAAATTTTTAATTAAGATCCTAAGTTACATTTTTAAATTTTCTTTTACCGATTTCCTCAGGTGATTCTGATAGTAAAATTATTATTTTTGATTTGCTTACCATAAAAATACACAAGTTAACATTAAATATAGGTTATACTGATAGATACAATTTCTAATTACAAGTATGATCAAATTATTCATATTAATTTTAAATTTTTCAGTGGTATGCTTGTTTTAAATGAAAATTAATACTAAAAGTATGTGCTAAGTTTCAAAGGAAATATGTTCTGTAACAAAAAAGAAATGATTCATGTATATTCTATTTAACATAATAAGAAAAGGTATAGGGTGCAGATGAAGGGAGGGAGGCATAGCATGAGACAGTTGAGATGGAAGCTTCCTGATACCAAGGGTTGTCTTACTCATCTCTGTAACTCGGGGTCTAGCATAATGCCTAGCACCTAGCAGATGCTCAGCAAACACTTGAGGAATCAAATCGACAGTCATGGGACTTTAGGTCTGCACAAGGATATAAAAGAAAACTCCATCCCTCCAAAGTAAGAATGTCAGAATGAATATGTGGTACCAATGTCTTTCAACTCCTAGTCCTCCGTAAGCAAAATTCAGCTACACAAAAATTCACTCTTGTTTATTTTTCCCTACAGCTGCAAGAATATGAAACCCATAAACAGAGGCTGTTTCTGAGCTGCCATCTTGTCTGTCTACACAGAACTCACAGTCCCTCATATCTGCTCTTGTTTTTCTACCTGCTGCTCTCCACGCTCTTAATCAATCTTACAAAATCTATTCCTTTTTACCTTTGTAAAGGTAAAATGATTAAACAAGACATGAAATGATTAAACACAGCTGCTATTATGTTTGTTATAATACTCTTTTTCCTAACAATTGTAATGGTATCCAAAATCATAATCTGAGAAAATTAATAGAACACAAATTCTTACTAGGTATAAATAAAATCTTTCTTAGAAAAAAATGATCTAGTAGTAAGTATGACTACTATTCACTGAGCACCAGGCATACCGTATTTAATAAAATCAAAGTTGCTGTCAATTATAAGAATTTACAATATGTACCACAAATAAAGGAAAAAATTGTTGTAATTAAATAACTACAGTATGTTTACTTACAGATTATAAGACCATCTTGATTTCAGAGATATTAAAATGTAAAAAAAGTATACCTTAGAGGTCAATGAATTATGATCTATCAGATGCTTTATTTACATTATCTCAAATACCCACAGGATCCCCAGAGGTAAGAATTTTACCCTCATTTTGCAGATGAGGAAACAAATATTAAGTGACTGGTCCAAAGTCAAATAACTAATAAACAGCAAGTTTGGGATTTAAATCCAGGCCTCCCTGACTGCAAATCTGTGCATTTCCATCATATTGCACTCCTTCCTCCAGAAATCTCACAAAAAAAAATAAAAAACAAAAAATGAGAAAGAAGGCAAGGACATTTTCTCTAAAAAGGACTCTATTAGTTCTGTTTACAATTTAAGTGCTTAGAATAGCTTAGCAAGCAAATGTTTCTAGTTTGTAATATTTTTTTTAAATGGTATTGTCAAATCCTATCATAAAATGGATATAGACTTAGAATTTTATTAAGACTAAGGAAGAAAAAATCTGCAACAATTCTATTACACTGATTTTTTTGAGCAACTTACAATTTTTTACTGCCTCCCCCCTAGATATAAAAATTACCTTTGGAAGTCTTCAAGTTTGCCAACCTGCCCATAAGTGTAGAAAGAGATGCATGTTATTTGATTAATATTATCCTCAGGATTATATATAAATGCAAATATATGGAATGAAAAGCTTTGAGAATGTTCCTAGCCTAGGTCTGGCTAATGTGTCTGGCTTGCCTGAAAAATCCCTCAAAGCTGCACCCGAATACCTGTAACTACAGACATTAAGAGGATGGGCTATGCTTCGGGTATAAGTTTATTCCATTCAGGGATACAGATGGTTTTCAGCAGTGACACTGGGCTGTGAGTTCAGAGGACCATTTAAATGTGCCTTAGTAATGCATGTGTGATGAGAGCTCTACAGGAAGAAAGAATTAGATCAACTCCTAGAATGGCAGGGCACATTTCCAGAAGGTTCCATTCAAAGTATTATTAAATAGAGACTGCTGGAAATCATGTAGTTTTATGGAAACCTCAGAAGCCTCTTTCTGAAAAACTCTGGGATTAGGAATGGTTTACTCTGCTGCTAGTAAATGGTGAAAGAAGAGGTGATGACTGGGTCAGTATTAAAGAGAGAAATCAATGGAAGGCAGAGGTGAGGTGCTGAGTGATGGTACTTCTGATGGTGTCCCACTCCAGATGGGAGTAGGATACAGCCCTTTCCTGTTCTGGCTTCTTCCCAAGAAAGTAGCAGCACATTTTCCCCACAAAGCACATGTTGTACCATTTCTAATTACACCTAATCAGCTTATTAGCTTATTTTACCTAATGTTATAGTTCAAAACAGTAGGAGAGAGGGAATAAATAAAGAACAGGAGGGTAAATAAATGTTTTGTTTCCCAAATTCTAAGATTACTCTACTGGTAGTGACTTTATTCTGTAGTTGTTTATGTGGCTGTAATATAAGAAAAATACATAGAAATGTTGAATAGAGGAACTATCACTGAGCAAGAGTGAGAGGAACTATCATTCAGTGAGGGTAAGAGGTTAAAGTTAACTTGTTATCTATAGAGGGATGCAAAATAAAGGCTGGAAAGAAGTGAAAAATACTAACCTATCAAAATAATTTGTCATCAATGTTAAAGTATGATAATTTGAATTTCATTTAAAAAACACAGAATCTTTATTTGCATTTGATGAGCTATCAGAAAGACATAACTTTGATTTTAACATAATTTTTGGTATAACAAAATTAAACTTCCTGAACCAATGGTAAAAGGCAGAGGCCACTATACACAACCACTATATACTATACACACTATACACAACACTATACACTGTAGGCTCCCCTCAGAATTTGTCACTGCTTCTGAGCACATCCAGATGTGTCCAGGTGGGTTACATTTCCCCCAGGATGCTTCTTCCAATATCATCTCTCTAACAAGATAAATAGTAGTCCTCATACTTCTCATGGGTGCCATCAAAGGCAAACCAGAGTACAGCATTAAACACGTGTTAGGTACTTGAGAGCAATGTGGTGATTAAGTCAGCTGGGGGCATCAAGGACGTGCTTCAGGGGTTTGGTAATAAGACTCTGGGAGATATATTCATCATTGGATACTTAATAAAATCCTCTGCATAACAATGCCCACTGGGACCGCTAAGTAACTTGCACATATTGTGAATACCAGCTGCGTTCAAAGGTGATCAGCCTCGCCACAATGGCAGAATCTAGACTTACATTGTAAGCACTCTGCTTTAAGAAACATCAAGAAAACAAATGTTTGCAAAGCAAAGTTTATTCAGTTGCTTTATTCACCACTCAACAACACTGAGTGCCTACTATGTGCTAGGTCCAAGAAATATAAAAACAAATGAGACAAGGCATCTGCTCCAAACTTGCTCACAGTTTAGGCAGAGGCAGACTGGAAAAAAGTAAGTGCAATAGACTTCTAGGTAAATAGAGCAAATGGAAACCCCTAGTTTGCAACTTCTGCTAGAAACCCTAGTAAAACAATAGTGAAAAAAAGTGTTTTAAGGCTATAAGCCCATAAAAACAAAAAGACTGAAAAAGATGACAGTAGATGAAAGATATCCACAAAATTTTAGAAGATGGAAAACAGATGGATGAATGGTAGCTAATTTAGTAGGACAGGGAAAACGGAAACCAAACTGCCTGCAAGGAAAGGTGCCAATAAAAGGCAAGTCAAGCCCAGCTGCAGGACCCTGGAAAGGAGCAGGAATTGAGACACTAAGGGCTTCTGAAGTTCAGGGGAAGAGGTACAGGTCTGAAAACAGAGGATGGGATATAAATTTATATAAAAAGCAACTTATATAAAAAGGACGCTAGGTCTGCTCCCCTAATCTGGCAAAAGATGGGGGCTAAGATGGGGGCCTACTGTCTGGAGATGTTTAGAGATGAAGACGGAAATGAAATGCTACACTAAAAACAGGAGGGGTCAGTGAAAGTCTGCATCCCGAATAGTGAGATTCTCCTCACCCAGTATCCTTCTCACATTACAAGCCCCTTTGTTCTGCTCAGTTTCCAGAATGCTGGCAGTCATGCTGGAAGCGCCTGTGGAAATTGGCCCAAAGAAAAGATGTGCACAGACTAACATGAGGGGGATTCCCCAAATAAGAAAAACCTCACAATCTTTTCAACCTTCATTGAAACCCATCTGTGAACAAGGGCCACCCAACCACACATAGGCACTAATTCGTTTTTAGTGCCTCACTCCTCATATGAGCAAAGATTACTAGACATTTGAGGAAAACTCTAATTTGAAAGACAGTGATCAAAGTGAACAAACAGAAAAAAGGAACTCAGAGGAAAATGAAAGGGCTGAAAAAAAAAGACCTTCAAAAAAAAAAATACAAAGTCTTGCCAGGCACAGGAAGTGCATGCCTGTAATCCCAGCACTTTGGGAGGCTGAGGTGGGAGGATCGCTTGAGGCCAGGAGTTCAAGACCACCCTGGGCAACACAGCAAGAACTCATCTCAAAAATAACAAATGCATATGCGTGTAAAGTCTTCAGAGACATAACATACTACAGCCATGCACCTTTTGAGTGCCATACAAAAGGAACATTCATAAAACGAGAGAAGTCTTCAGAATTTTAAATGATAGCATAAAATAATACATGAAGCAGAACAAATCCAAGAATACTACTACTTCACAGGAAATAAGATTTTTTAAAAATCCAAAAAAATCATAAGGAAAGGGGAAGAAAGATAAAATTACAGGATCAACCCCAGAAGCCTAACAGCTCACTAATATGAGTTTATATATAGAAAACAAAGAAAATAGTGAGGAAGAAATTATGAAAAACTTAAGAATTATTTTTTCCCAGAAATTGAACACATGACATTCTACACAAAGGGAAAAAAAAAAAAAAAAAAAAAAAGACCTTCTGTGAAATTTCAGGTCACCAGGGACAAAGGAAAGATCTCCAAATATTCTAGTAGAATTTGGCTTCTCAACAGTAACTGAAAGGTAAAACACAATGGATAAAATACCGTCAAAATCCTGGGAAAATGGCATTCCAATCTAGAATTCTATTCCTAGCCAAACTACCAATCAAGCTTGAAGGTAGAATTAAAGAATTTTAATACACTTAAAGTCTCAAAAACTTTACCTATATTTTGCTAAGGCAAAAAGAGAATATTTAAAGAAAAAAAAAACAGTGCCATCATAATCAGTCAATTAACTGGGTGTAGCACTCAGCTTTGCTTTTCTTATCAGGAAGCTTAAGTAGTTTCAAAAAGATTCAACAAATCTAGATATTACTAGAGCATGGTGCTGGGCACTTTATAAGCAACAGAATTAAGAAGGTACTGTTATTCCCCATTTTACAGTTTAGGCATAAAGAGGTGAAGTAAATTGTCCATGGTCACCATGGTCACACAGCTGAAAGGTGTCAGAGATTCAAAGCCAAGCTGGCTGTGCCCACAACCTGCTCTCTTACCTGCAGTGTGCATTCTAATAGCTTCTTAAAATAACAGTTACCATCTGCTGAGGGGTTATTTTGTGTTAAGTACTGGTCTAAACATTTTACATGTATTAATGCATTTAATCTTCACCACAATTCTATAAGACAGATACTATTTTCATCCCCACTTTATAGCAGAGAGGTTAAGTAACTTGCCCAAGGCCATTCAATTAGTAAGATTCTGTGCTAGGATTTGAGCCCAGTCATTCCAGCTCAAGATCTTGTCCTCTGTCACCACTAGACCATATCACCTCTGAAGTTATCTGGATTCCTCTAAATCTGTTTCCTTATGTCTAATGATGAGTATGTACTTCTGAATCTACCTCTGAGGTATGTTAGTGTAGCAAATGGTGGCCAACCAACATGTTTTATTTGGCTCACACAGTATGTTGTTTAATTAGGAAACTCACGTGAAAATCCAGCTTTCCAATTTCCGTGAAAACAACAACAATAAAATAACAACAGATCTGACAACACTGACCCATATTCCCACATAGGAAAAGTCACCTAACTGAATAGTGGCTATCTCTATTAGAGAGTATGTATGCATTTTCAAGTTTCCCACAGATCCCATCACTCCCCATATCTAAACACATTTCACTCATCCGCAGTACTGCCTGGTTCCTTTGGGAGCTCGTGTTTTAAGGCCCCTGTTCTTATTTTGGGTCTGTCCCACTCTGGGCCACATTTTCTGTCACCTGCACAACAGGCTCTACCCTCTACATTCTTCTAATTCTACTCATTGTCCTAAACTATAGCTCTGAATATGCCATCCCCTTGCTTCAGAACCTTTGATAACTTCCCAGTGCATATGACTCTAACCCCTAGGCCTGGCAAGTAACGATTTTCACAGTGTAATTCCCACCACCTTTTTAGTATCATCTCCCTCCTCAGAACCTAGACCTCCTGGCATATTTGTTGCTCTCTGAACAATCACCTCATTTCCTGCTTCTAAGCCATGGTTCATAATTGCATTAAAATTTTAATTATAAGAAACATGTTTAAATGCAGGTTTACTTGTTTCAAATTATGCTGAAGATGTCTTCGAAAATCCTGGTTATAAAATAAATGGATAAATAAAGAATTACCAGCTAAAAAGAGATGAAATAATTGGTTTAGAAATTACACAGTTCTGGTTACTATAGAAGATGGCCGAATAGGAAAAGCTCCAGCCTCCAGCTCCCAGAGTGAGCGACACAGAAGACGGGTGATTTCTGCATTTTCAACTGAGGTACCGGGTTCTTCTCACTGGGGTGTGCTGGACAGTCGGTGCTGATCAGTGGGTGCAGCACAACCAGAGAGAGCTAAAGCAGGCTGAGGCATTGCCTCACCTGGGAAGCACAAGGAGGAAGGGAATTCCTTTTCCTAGCCAAGGGAAACACAGACACACAACACCTGGAAAATAGGGTAACCCCCATCCTAATACTGTACTTTACCAAGGGTCTTAGCAAATGGCACACCAGGAGATTATATCCCACGCCTGGCCCGGAGGGTCCCACGCCCACGGAGCCTCCCTCATTGCTAGCGCAGCAGTCTGAGATCTAACTGCAAGGCGGCAGCGAGGCTGGGAGAGGGGCACCCGCGATTGCTGAGGCTTAAGTAGGTAAACAAAGCCGCCTAGAAGCTCAAACTGGGTGGAGACTACTGCAGCTCAAGGAGGCCTGCCTGCCTCTGTAGACTCCACCTCTGGGGACAGGGCATAGCTAAACAAAAAGCAGCAGAAATCTCTGCAGATGTAAATGTCCCTGTCCAACAGCTTTGAAGAGAGCAGCGGTTCTCCCTACATGGAGGTTGAGATCTGAGAAGGACAGACTGCCTGCTCAAGTGGGTCCCTGACTCCTGAGTAGCCTAACTGGGAGACATCCCCCACTAGGTGGAGACTGCCACCTCACACCTTGTACGGCTGGGTACACCTCTGAGACAAAGCTTCCAGGGCAAGAATCAGACAGCAACACTTGCTGTTCAGCTATATTCTATCTTCTGCAGCCTCCGCTGCTGATACCCAGGCAAACAAGGTCTGGAGCGGACCTCAAGCAAACTCCAACAGACCTACAGCTGAGGGTCCTAACTGTTAGAAGGAAAACTAACAAAGAGAAAGGACACCCACACCAAAACCCCATCAATACGTCACCATCATCAAAGACCAAAGACAGATAAAATCACAAAGATGGGGAAAAAGCAGTGCAGAAAAGCTGCAAATTCAAAAAATCAGAGCGCATCTTCCCCTCCAAAGAAACACAGCTCATCGCCAGCAATGGAACAAAGCTGGATGGAGAATGACTTTGACGAGTTGAGAGAAGAAGGCTTCAGTTGATCAAACTTCTCAGAGCTAAAGGAGGAACTACGTACCCAGCACAAGAAACTAAAAACCTTGAAAAAAGAACGGAAGAATGGATAACTAGAATAACCAATGCAGAGAAGTCAATAAACGAACTGATAGAGATGAAAATCATGACACAAGAAATACGTGACAAATGCACAAGCTTCAGTAACCGACTCAATCAACTGGAAGAAAGAGTATCAGTGCTTGAAGATCAAATGAATGAAATGAAGAGAGAAGAGAATTTTAGAGAAAAAAGAGTAAAAAGAAATGAACAGAGCCACCAAGAAATATGGGATTATGTGAAAAGACCAAATCTACATCTGATTGGTGTGTCTGAAAGTGACAAGGAAAATGGAACCAAGTTGGAAAACACTCTGCAGGATACTATCCAGGAGAACTTCCCCAACCTAGCAAGGCAGGACTATATTCAAATTCAGGAAATAAAGAGAACACCACAAAGATACTCCTTGAGAAAAGCAACTCCAAGACACATAACTGTCAGATTCACCAAAGCTGAACTGAAGGAAAAAATGTTAAGGGCAGCTAGAGAGAAAAGTCGGGTTACCCACAAAGGGAAGCCCATCAAACTAACAGTGGATCTCTCAGCAGAAACTCTCCAAGCCAGAAGAGAGTGGGGGCCAATATTCAACATTCTTAAAGAAAAGAATTTTCAACCCAGAATTTCATATCCAGCCAAACTAAGTTTCATCAGTGAAGGAGAAATAAAATCCTTTACAGACAAGCAAATCCTTAGAGATTTTGTCACCACCAGGCCTGCCCCACAAGAGATCCTGAAGGAAGCACTAAACATGGAAAGGAACAACCAGTATCAGCCATTGCAAAATATGCCAAAATGTAAAGACCATTGATGCTAGGAAGAAACTGTATCAACTAACAAGCAAAATAACCAGCTAATATCATAATGACAGGATCAAGTTCACACATAATAATATTAACCTTAAATGTAAATGGGCTAAATGCTCCAATTAAAAGACACAGACTGGCAAATTGGATAAAGAGTTAAGACCCATCAGTTTGCTGTATTCAGGAGACCCATCTCACGTGCAGAGACACACATAAGCTCAAACTAAAAGGATGGAGGAAGATTAAGCAAATGGAAAACAAAAAAAGGCAGGGGTTGCAATTCTAGTCTCTGATAAAACAGACTTTAAACCATCAAAGATCAAAAGAGACAAAGAAGGCCATTACATAATGATAAAGGGATCAATTCAACAGGAAGAGCTAACTATCCTAAATATATATGCACCCAACACACGAGGACCCAGATTCATAAAGCAAGTCTTTGGAGACATACAAAGAGACGTAGACTCCCATACAATAATAATGGGAGATTTTAACACCCCACTGTCAATATTAGACAGATCAACAAGAGAGAAAGTTAACAAGGATATCCAGGAATTGAACTCAACTTTGCACCAAGTGGACATAATAGACATCTACAGAACTCTTCACTCCAAATCAACAGAATACACATTCTTCTCAGCACCACATTGCACTTATTCGGAAATTGACCACATAGTTGGAAGTAAAGCACTCCTCAGCAAATGGACAAGAACAGAAATTATAACAAACTGTCTCTCAGACCACAGTGCAATCAAACTAGAACTCAGGACTAAGAAACTCAATGAAAACCACTCCACTACATGGAAGTTGAACAACCTGCTCCTCAATGACTACTGGGTACATAATGAAATGAAGGCAGAAATAAAGATGTTCTTTGAAACCAATGAGAACAAAGATACAACATACCAGAATCTCTGGGACACATTTAAAGCAGTGTGTAGAGGGAAATTTACAGCACTAAATGCCCACAAGTGAAAGCAGAAAAGATCTAAAATTGACACCCTAACATCACAATCAAAAGAACTAGAGAAGCAAGAGCAAACACATTCAAAAGCTAGCAGAAGGTAAGAAATA
Organism: Theropithecus gelada; assembly: GCF_003255815.1. NCBI lineage: Eukaryota > Metazoa > Chordata > Mammalia > Primates > Cercopithecidae > Theropithecus > Theropithecus gelada. The sequence continues at coordinate 22,366,396 of NC_037678.1, read as the reverse complement.
ATTAAGATCAGAGCAGAACTGAAGGAGATAGAGATACAAAAAACCCTCCAAAAAATCAATGAATCCAGGAGTTGGTTTTTTGAAAAGATCAACAAAATTGATAGACCGCTAGCAAGACTAATAAAGAAGAAAAGAGAGAAGAATCAAACAGACGCAATAAAAAATGATAAAGGGGATATCGCTACCCACCCCACAGAAATACAAACTACCATCAGAGAATACTATAAACACCTCTATGCAAATAAACTAGAAAATCTAGAAGAAATGGATAAATTCCTAGACACTTACACTCTCCCAAGACTAAACCAGGAAGAAGCTGAATCCCTGAATAGACCAATAGCAGGCTCTGAAATTGAGGCAATCATTAATAGCCTACCAACCAAAAAAAGTCCAAGACCAGATGGATTCACAGCTGAATTCTACCAGACGTACAAGGAGGAGCTGGTACCATTCCTTCTGAAACTATTCCAATCAATAGAAAAAGAAGGAATCCTCCCTAACTCATTTTTTGAGGCCAACATCATCCTGATACCAAAGCCTGGCAGAGACACAACAAAAAAAGAGAATTTTAGACCAATATCCCTGATGAACATCGATGCAAAAATCCTCAATAAAATACTGGCAAACCAAATCCAGCAGCACATCAAAAAGCTTATCCACCATGATCAAGTGGGCTTCATCCCTGGGATGCAAGGCTGGTTCAACATTTGCAAATCAATAAACGTAATCCAGCATATAAACAGAACCAAAGACAAAAACCACATGACTATCTCAGTAGATGCAGAAAAGGCCTTTGACAAAATTCAACAGCCCTTCATGCTAAAAACTCTCAATCAATTCGGTATTGATGGAACGTATCTCAAAATAATAAGAGCTATTTATGACAAACCCACAGCCAATATCATACTGAATGGGTAAAAACTGGAAGCATTCCCTTTGAAAACTGGCACAAGACAGGGATGCCCTCTCTCACCACTCCTGTTCAACATAGTGTTGGAAGTTCTGGCCCGGGCAATCAGGCAAGAGAAAGAAATAAAGGATATTCAGTTAGGAAAAGAAGAAGTCAAATTGTCACTGTTTGCAGATGACCTGATTGTATATTTAGAAAACCCCATCGTCTCAGCCCAAAATCTCCTTAAGCTGATAAGCAACTTCAGCAAAGTCTCAGGATACAAAATCAATGTGCAAAAATCACAGGCATTCTTATACACCAATAACAGACAAACAGAGAGCCAAATCATGAATGAACTCCCATTCACAATTGCTTCAAAGAGAATAAAATACCTAGGAATCCAACTTACAAGGGATGTGAAGGACTTCTTCAAGGAGAACTAGAAACCACTGCTCAGAGAAATCAAAGAGGACACAAACAAATGCAAGAACATACTATGCTCGTGGATAGGAAGAATCAATATTGTGAAAATGACCATACTGCCCAACGTAATTTATAGATTCAATGCCATCCCCATTAAGCTACCAATGACTTTCTTCACAGAATTGGAAAAAACTGCTTTAAAGTTCATATGGAACCAAAAAAGAGCCCGCATTGCCAAGACAATCCTAAGTCAAAAGAACAAAGCTGGAGGCATCACGCTACCTGACTTCAAACTATACTACAAGGCGACAGTAACCAAAACAGCATGGTACTGGTACCAAAACAGAGATATAGACCAATGGAACAGAACAGAGCCCTCAGAAATAATACCACACATCTACAGCCATCTGATCTTTGATAAACCTCAGAAAAACAAGAAATGGGGAAAGGATTCCCTATGTAATAAATGGTGCTGGAAAAATTGGCTAGCCATAAGTAGAAAGCTGAAATTGGATCCTTTCCTTACTCCTTATACGAAAGTTATTTCAAGATGGATTAGAGACTTAAATGTTAGACCTAAAACCATAAAAACCCTAGAAGAAAACCTAGGTAATACCATTCAGGACATAGGCATGGGCAAGAACTTCATGTCTAAAACACCAAACGCAATGGGAACAAAAGCCAAAATTGAGAAATGGGATCTAATTAAATTAAAGAGCTTCTGCACAGCAAAAGAAACTACCATCAGAGTGAACAGGCAACCTACAGAATGGGAGAAAATCTTTGCAATCTACTCATCTGACAAAGGGCTAATACCCAGAATCTACAGAGAACTCAAACAAATTCACAAGAAAAAAACAACCCCATCAAAAAGTGGGCAAAGGACATGAACAGACAATTCTCAAAAGAAGACATTCATACAGCCAACAGACACATGAAAAAATGCTCATCATCACTCGCCATCAGAGAAATACAAATCAAACCACAATGAGATACCATCTCACACCAGTTAGAATGGCAATCATTAAAAAGTCAGGTAACAACAGGTGCTGGAGAGGATGTGGAGAAATAGGAACACTTTTACACTGTTGGTGGGACTGTAAACTAGTTCAACTATTGTGGAAAATAGTGTGGCGTTTCCTCAAGGATCTAGAACTAGAAATACCATTTAACCTAGCCATCCCAGTACTGGGTATATACGCAAAGGATTATAAATCATGCTGCTATAAAGACACATGCACACATATGTTTATTGCAGCACTATTCACAATAGCAAAGACTTGGAATCAACCCAAATGTCCATCAGTGACAGACTGGATTAAGAAAATGTGGCACATATACACCATGGAATACCATGCAGTCATAAAAAAGGATGAGTTCATGTCCTTTGTAGGGACATGGATGCAGCTGGAAACCATCATTCTCAGCAAACTATCGCAAGAACAGAAAACCAAACACCGCATGTTCTCACTCATAGGTGGGAATTGAACAATGAGATCACTTGGACACAGGAAGGGGAACATCACACATCAGGGCCTACTGTGGGGAGTGGGGAGCGGAAAGAGACAGCATTAGGAGATATACCTAATGTAAATGACGAGTTAATAGGTGCAGCAAACCAACATGGCACATGTATACATATGTAACAAACTTGCACGTCGTGTACATGTACCCTAGAACTTAAAGTATAACAAAAAAAAGTTACCAAAAAAAAAAATAGAAATTACACGGTTCTTCAAAATAAATACCAGATGGACAAAGAAAAGATAAACATAAAAACTAGAAGCAAATATAAGTGATTTTTCATCTCTAAATGCGGAAGGACTTTTAAAGCCTAAAAATGATAAAAATCACAACGAATAAAATAAAATGATATGAGTAAATAAAACTTTTAAATGTATATCGAAACATGAAAGTATTGTTAAAAAATTACATAGCAAAAAAAGTTCCTGTAAAAAGTATCTTCCATAAATAAGGACTAGTAGCAAGAACAGAAAATTGACTAACAGTGTGGGTGTGCTGGCTCATGCCTGTAATCCCAGCACTTTGGGAGACTGAGGTAGGAGGATCTTTCAAGGAAAGGAGTTTGAGGCCAGTCTGTGCAACACAGCAAGACCCCATCTTTATTTTTAAAAATTCACTAACAGAATATTTTAAAACCCATCAAACATATGGAAAAATTCATCTTCATTAGTGATTAAGGGGACATATAGGAAAATAAGATTTCACGTCACCTTTCAAACAGCAAAGTGTGAAAAAAATTTTTTTAAATCTCACTATGTTAATGAAAATGGAATGACATGAGGTACTCTTATGTACTGCTGGTAGAAATGTAAACTGATGAAGCTTTTCTGACAAACTTGTCGGAACAAATCAAAAGTCTGAAAAATATCTTTTGATGAAGTAATCTTCTTTCTAAATTCAAAACCAGGAATTTTCAACTTTGGCATTACTGAAATTTGGGGCTAGATCATTGTTGGTTGTGGGAGGCTGTTTTGTGCCTTCTAGATTTTTTAGCAGCATCCCTGTCTGACCTCTAATCAATAGATGCCAGTTACACACCCCCTCTTAGTTGTGACAATTAAAATGTCTCCAGACATTGCCAAATGTGCCCCTGGGGGAAAAATATTTCCCAGTTGAGAGCCATTGCTTTATACAAACAAAGTAATGAGAAAGGTGGATGAGGGTTTTTGCAGAAAAGCAGTCATATTATAGAAAAATTATAAAAATGTTAAATGCTCACTAACAGCAGAATGATTAAACAAATTATGGCACAGCCATGTTATGAGATATGAAACATTTATTTAAAATATTATTTTTAAAACATTTAAGGACATTTTAAAAATGCTCAATCAGTTAAGATAGTGTTAACTGCTATAACAAGCACCAAAATTTCACTTGACTTAACACACAAAGAAAGTTTGGTTCTTGTTCATGAAACAGTTCAAGGTGGTGCAGATTAACAGGGAAGAATAGGCTGGAGATAGGGCCCTGTTCCACACAAGTATTGAGAGACTCAAGCTGCTAGGAGCTCTGCCATATTCATTTGGTAACTTACAAAAGTTACCCTTAGTGTTCGTATCCACCTAGCAGTTGGAAAGAGCATGGATGATTACAACAGGGAGGTTTTTTATGTGCCAGGTCTAGAAGCAGCAAAAATCACTTCCACTTACATTCTATTGTATAGAACTGAGTCACAGGCCACAACTACCTGCAATGTGGGCTGGGAAACAGTCTAGTCATTACTCCAGAAAAAAAGAGAAAACAGGTTTGGTAAACCAAGAGTTCAGTCCCTGTCAGTGTCACAACATAATGTTAAACAAAAAGAGTAGTTTAATACAACTGTATGTGTAATGCAATCCAAATCTTTCTTTAAAAGCATATTTCTAGAAGTAATATCTTGTAACCCAGTATTTCTATTTCTAAATACATTCTCTAGAGAAATACAGAGGAACATGTACAAAGATATTTAAACATCTAAGAAATGGCCTAAATGACCATAAGGGGAACTGACTGACTAAAATATTGAAAACTAATATTCTGGAATACTATGCACAGAAGAAATAAGGTAGAACTACATAAACTGAGTTGGAAATATCCCTAAGGTATATTGGAAAGAGCAAAAAGCAATAAGCAAAACAATACTTAAGTATAATGCCACTTACATTAAAAATTACATATATATGTGTGTGTATATATATATATGTAACTATTCCAGGAGTTCAAGGTTTCACTGACCATGATTGTGCCACTGTACTCCAGCTCGTGCAACACAGCAAGACTCTGTCTCTTCAAAAAAAGAAATATATGTACATACATACATACACACACACACATATATATACATAAAAACACTAAATTATTTGTGTGCATGTGTGTGTGCATGCACTATGTATGTGTATGTTCATAAAACAAGCTCTGGAGGAGGGTTTGTGACAGTGACACTATTAACATTTTGGGCCAGACAGTTATCTGTAGCAGGAGATGTGTGGAGAGTTCTGTGCCTTAGAGGATGTTTAGCAGCATCCCTGGCCTCTACCCACTAGATGCCACTAACAAGTCTTACTCTCTTCAGAAGAATATACACTAAATGAACAAAAGTGTTACTCTGGAGGAAAAACGGGAGAGGGGCAAAGGGTACATTCATTTTATTTGTAAAGTTTAAAAAATTTACCAGGAGAATCTATCCACGTATTCACTATATAATTTTTACTTTTTAAAATGTCATAGGTAAAATACATAAAAACATTAACAATAATTACCTTTGAGCCATGAAACTATAGGTGACATTTGTTGTTCTCTATATATTTTCTATAAATATGTATTGTTTTAGAAAATTAAAAAGAAAACAAACTTCCTTTTCATAAAATAAAAGAGAGACGGAGTCTCGCTATATTCCCCAGGCTGGAATACAGTGGCTATTCACAGGTGTGATCATAGTGTACTACAGACTTGAATTCCTGGGCTTAAGCAATCCTCCTTGCCTTCAGCCTCCTAAGTAGCTGGGACTACACGTGCATGCCACTATGCCTGGTGGTAGACTTCATCATTGAAGAAAAGGACAAAGATTAAAAAAATACAAATTCTCAACAGTGCTTACAAATGGGAAATAAAATGACATGTCATTTTTGTTTGCCTTTTGAGTTTTGCTTTACAAATTTCCCACAATAGCAAGTACTAATTACAATTCAAAAAGTTTTATTTTCTTTGAAAAAAATCCTAGTCTTCATACATCTGAATTAAAAAGAATGGTCCCAAAAGAATAAATTAGGACCAAATGGAGTCAGAGATAGTGTTGGTACCCGGCTCCCTTCCATAAGACAGCTGGAAATCCTAGCTACAGAGATCAACCACCATACTTGGCAAAGAAAAGTTTAGAACTGGGGTTTAGAATTGGAGGACTAGATAGATAGCTCCACTGAGAACATAAGAGCCACCGGAGAATGTTCATTACATGCATAACAAACAGGTGTAATACAGTCATCAACTGTAACACCTTCAGGTGTAACATCTTCTCCAACTAGGAATTAAGGAGCAGAATGGACAGAATGTCAGGTTGGGAGACTAGAAATGGCCTAGGAGCACTGCTAGGTAGGAGCACTGCTAGGTAGGAGTAGGATTATAAACCTCTGCTGAGATAAGCCCCTGATAATAGGTTCTCAAAGACTTGCTACACTTGGATTTATAAGCAGAAAGCTATATTGTGTGCTACTATCTAAATAAGTAATATGTTTGTTTTTATATTTAAAAAGCACACTTATACTTCTTGGAAAATCTCTATTGTTCTCATTTTCCCATTTATAAAGGAAAAACAGTATTCATTCAGTCTCCACTATGTGCCAGGCAGTTTATGTCCATTGGCTCACTTGTAACTCACAGCACATTAGAGTCGGATAGTGTTATCTCACTTCAGAGGTTGGAAAACTGAGGGTCAATCAGGTCATTAATCAAGAACACACATTGAGAAAAGTATAGGAGAAGGACTTGATCAATCTTAAAATTCATTCATTCATTCATTCATTCACTCAACCCAACCAACATGTATTGAGCATCTGTGATCTGCCAGTTAGGCTGCAGATATAAGTGATCGTGATGCACTCTGCTTTCATTAATCATGCAGGGCTAGAGTAGAGCACAGACTTCAAACACGAAATTTAATACAATGTTTGATGAAGACTGGAGAAAGGAAGGTGAGGTGAAAATACAGCAAGAAGACTTAACCTTCTTAGGGTGTCAAGGAAGGCTTATCAGAGAAACTAAGCTTTAAAATGAAACCTGAAGAATCAGTAAGAATTAGAAAGGTTACTTAGAGAAAGGGGAAGGGGAAGAAGGACAAGAAGCAAGAGATAAGAGAGCATATGGAAATTTCAAGTTACTGAGGAAACTCAGTATAGGTGAGGCATGAAATGCAACTTCTGGTGCGGTAACAGTGGTGAGAAAGAAAATGAGAGAGGATGGCAGCAACAGCCAGGGGAATTCTCAAAAGGGAACATAAAAGACTGAAATAAGCAAGGAAAAAAAGAGTGTGGTCTAATTTGGATTTCTGAAAGATCTGTTTACAGAAAGCAAAAAAAAAAAAAAAAAGAAGAGAGCCAGCGTGAACACAAAGAGAGATCAGTTAAGAGGCCATTTATGAGGGGTAGGTGAAAGAGAGGAATACAGCCTGAACAGGGGTGATGGCCCTGGGAATAGAAAACTGTGAATAGACATGAGGAATATTTAGGACATAGAATTGAATGAAAATAATATTTGTACAGAGCTTCAGAAGCCAAATGAAATAACCTACTATGAGTACCCATCATATGCTTCACTCTTTACAGGTCATCTTTAACTGCCACAACAATCCTAGGAAGTAGTCTTATCCTCATTTCACAGAAGCAGCAGAGGCTCAGAGAGGTTTAGTAACCTGTTCTCAGTCTCAGGGTATCAAGTGGCAGGGCTGAGATTCAAATCTCAGTCAGTCTAACTTCAGAGTCCAAGTTCTTTTCAAAATATCGTACTGCATTTGAATAGATTCAGAAACTTCAAAATCATGCTTTTATTCAACAGCTTTAAAACAACAGAAACAAGGTCAGCGCAGTGGCTCACACCTGTAATCCCAGCACTTTGGGAGGCCAAGACAGGCAGATCACTTGAGGTCAGGAGTTTGAGACTAGCCTGGCCAACATGGTGAAACCCTGTCTCTATTAAAAATACAAAAATTAGCGGGGCATGGTGGCAGGCGCCTGTAATCTCAGCTATTTAGGAGGCTGAGGCAGGAAAATCACTTGAACCTGGGAGGCAGAGGTTGCAGTGAGCCAAGATCACGCCATTGCACTCCAGCCTGGGCAACAAGAGCAAGACTCTGTTTAAAAAAAAAAAAGAGAGAGAAACCAGAATAGGTAGAAGAATTTTCTTTGAATCATCATTCTGTATCTTATATTTATAAAGCTATAAAGCTGTCAAACTGGCAGGGACCTTGGTCATCAGAAAACCACAAAATTTTACAGCTGGCCTAGAGAGATCTTAGAGGTGCATGCACTGTCTAGCTCTTCCCTCCTTCCAATGCAAATGCCACCAAAGCTTTCTATCTGGTAATTTAGGCATGATTTTGTTTTTCATCTTTTGAATATTTCAAACAGAGAAAGTATAAAAAATAACATAAAATACCCACAACCCAGTTTTAACAAATTTTAACATTCTTCCACATTTGTCTCAAATTTTCTCTTCTTTTTTTAAAAGAAAAATAAACACTACGAATACAGTTTATTCCTTCCTTCCCTTTGCAGGGTGACCATAATGCTAAATTGGATGTTTACCACTCTTATGAACATTTGACACAATTATTGTATAGTATGAATACATAAAAATGGATAGTTTTTGTTTTCCAATTTTATATAAATAATAACATACTGTATACATCCTTCTGTAGATTTGGTTTTCCATGCTTATTTGCACATATTAAATTTTTTTAGTAGAAAAAAACATGGTAAAGTGAGGCAAACATGGACTTTAGAGTCAGTCAGAAATTGCGGCTTTTTCATGTACGCCCTCAAGTAAGTTAATGAATCTTCTGGAGCTTGTTTCTGGATTTGTAAAATAGGGGTAAGGACCTACCTTGCAAGGCTATTGAGAAGTAGAAGATAGTACCTATCTTCAGGCCTGCTACAAATATTCAATAAATGTTAACTATTATTTGTTACATAAAATAGTACACACTCAGTAAATGGTAACTATTTTTATTGTAACCTGTAAATGTTCTTCATATTTGTTCAGGAAAACTAAGTCTTACAATGGCCCTAAGGTCCCCAGTGCCTGACTGTGTTCATATAAAAGGAAGTGTGATAATTTCCAGGTCAAGTCTTTGTGAAGTTTTATGAACTCCCCTATCCAGTTGGGCTTGGCTTATTTATTTTAATAGCATAATTGAACTACCAATTCTTAGATTTCTACTGAATGCCATTCTATATGCCTATGACCAGGAGTCTAATGTGCAGAAGATTTTTTAAAGCTTAACTGTATTCTCTAGCCCCAACCACCCCACCTACCTGCCTCTGTGGATTAACACCATCTCAGTACAATTTCATTATCCATAAATTTATTAAGTGTTCATCTTCATTTTCAGTAAGATGCTAAACTCAGGCTCAGGAATGACACCAGCAGAAGCACCACTGTTTATGTTATCTCTGCCTCACTCATCACAAGGAGACTGATGTTGTGCCTTCCAAAGTCTTTTGATTATGTTGTTGTTATATTAAAAGCAAAAACACAAAAAAAGCAAAAGAAAATGTTTATTCATTGCCTTATTTTTAACACCTTGATCCCACTCCTTATACCTACCTCTGCCTGTCAAAACTTCACCCATTCTTCATGATTCCTCTCAAGTGTAAACTTTTTCATAAAATCCATCCTGATTTCCCCCTCCCACAGGGGCACTCTCTCTCTTCTGAACACCAAAGCATGTGCCTGTTGCATAGACTTCAGCAAACAGTTTACCCCTATGTAATCCGGATTAAACCGCAAGCTTCCCCAGAGAAAGACATCCCACTCCCTTCTCTCATAGGCACTTAGAACTGAACTCGACAACTATTAGGAATTAGTACACTGTGATAGGATATCAGCCAATATGCAAACTATGACTGACACAGAGAGTAGGGCAACCTGCTATTTGAGTGGTCACATAGATTCAATATCTCTGTCTAAAAGGGAAAAGTAATAGCTGTCTTTATCAGGAGACTATCCTGCCTGGTCCTTTACATGCAGTAGTTCTATTCTCAAATTAATCCTGCAAGAAAAGTGAAATTGTCCCCATTTTCCATATTGCACTAGAACTGTAATTCAAATCCAGCTCCATCTAACTCTGAGGCCCATGCTCTTTCCACACCATGTATCCAATACAATAAACACTAGCCTGACTCTCACCACTCTGTGAAAGACTACCTTGCCACACAAGGAACATAATGAATAAGTAAATCACACACCCAAACAGTAATTCATAAAAAAACACTTAATCTTTGCCACAGATTCCTAAGCCTCCAGTTCTACCGAAAATCCCAATGCATTTGGGATATTAATTATGATAAAAATTTATTAAATACTCATAAATGTTAGACACTACAGGGAACACTAGAGAAACACAGCCATGTATCTATGCTTTCATTCAAAGAAAATGAAATGTCTAAATGATGAGGACTTCTGGCAGCAGTAAATATACTTTATCACTTGCATTTTCCCTATCCTTGTTTTAAAGCTGCTTATTATTTATTTAGTCTCTTGATTTTTTGGACCAAATGCCAAAATCTAATATATGTTTCAGATAAAATACGATCTTAGCAGAGGAGCATACAACCAATTCACTATCAGCCTTATCTCCATCATAATGGTCCTTATGAAATATTACCTATAGTATTTTCATGTTTCTTTACTCCCTGTTAGACTGAAACAGGGAATAAAAATAGCCTAAACCTTTTAGATGATTACAGTGAAGATAAAGAGATGCTCTTTTGTTTTAATGCAACACACACACACACACACACACACACACACACACACACAGAGGGGGGAGAGGGAAGGGAAGGAGAGAGAGAAAGAAAGAGAGAGAGAGAGAAATGACTCCATTCAACCTCATTTACTTCTCCATAGTAAAGTTAGACATTTTTTCCTTATAAATACCTTCAAATTTCGATGGCCTATTTTTCTCAGAGCCTCTGTTAAATGTGGTGCAGCACAGTCATTAATACACATGACCAAACCAAAAATGATCATGGGCACCTGAAGCCCAGACTACAATTTACACCTGATGATAATTCTGCCAACTGACCATACTCCAGGGTCAAGTTGATATTAAATTTTAATAAAATGACACTTTCATCTAGTGGTTTCCAAAGGACTGAGTGAAATGAGATTAACACAGAAAAATGTCAGACTAGTGAATGATTGACCTATTTGGCTAGTATGAATTAAATGAGAATTTTCAATGATGAAGATGTCAAATGAACAACAGAATTAAACATTTGGTGGGATAAATATACAAATGAAACTTCTGAGAGCAGGGTCAACATTGAAATGAAGGTATGATTTCTCAGACAGGGGAAGGAGCTCACATAAACACAAACCTTTTTCCTTTCCCTGTCCATGAATTCCTTTTATAAGCCACATTTATTTCACCATTAGAGATCAGACTTAAATAGGAATAATACCCTGGAAGAAGTAGCACATTGATTTTCATGAAATAACATTGATTTCCACCACCCCTCCACAAATGAGTCACACTAAGGTTTAAGTATCTGATGAACAGAAGAGGCTTATTACAGGCCCTGGCTGCACAAAACCCTATGTAGCCATGGGGTGTCAAAAAGAAAAAGGGGACATTATTGAAAATTGGGAAAGGCAGAGGTTAGAGTCCTAGCATCTAAAGCAAAACATTCAAATTCTGCCTAAGTCCCTGGGAAGTCAGCTTGCAAAGTCTACTCCCATGATTATTCTAATTATGCATTGGGTCAGCTATGAGATACTGTGCAGTAATTGCTAATTAAAATACAACAGCCAATGATCACAGACTGGTAAGTGATGATAAATGTATGCATTTAAAGGAAGAAGGGAGAAACTTAAGAAGGCTGTGGTTAACAAATGCTCTAGCCCCCTCAAATTTCTTCATACAAAATAATAATTCACTATGGGCTCTGACACAAGTTTGGTCCTATACACCTCTTGATCTTCTGTTTAATTCTGCGAAGAAGTGACAAAATATGTCCACTTTCTAATCATCTTTCTACTATAATAACATTAGGTGCTAATAACAGTATTTGTGCTAGCCCAAGCAGCAGTTAAGTGTTCAGAGCCAGTGCAAGACAACCTAGTTTATCACGTTGCTCAGACATTAGGCTATAAAGGAAAGTTTAGCCTACTTTGCTGATACACAAATCTGGTTAATATGTCCCTTGTAGTAGATAAGCTCTGATTAGCATTTTATCTGTTAAATCATTTAAGAAATAGAAGCTATATTTTGGCTTGACTAGCACTAGGGTTTCATAAACAAAAGAAATGGGTCCTTTCATTAGGGGTTTGAAAAGTCACTGAATTTTGGCTATGGGAGGCCAGGAAAAGAAAACATGCATTTCTTCTCTGGAAGCCACACTCCATTCTAGTTGCCATCCTCATTAGTACTTTACTCAGCACTATGGAAAGAAAGCCACTCAAAAGTAGTTTAAGTGGAACTGACTCACATTGTTACAGACAATGGGGAGAAGTCCGTACCTACTCTGGACAGAAGGGGGTGGGAGTGGGAGGTGGCAAAGGAAATAAAACTCGAAGGGCAAAGAGAGACTAGTCAGGACAAGTAATTCATTCCAACATTTCAACACGGGATAATATAAAATGTTATTAGGAAGGTAAATTTGGGATAATCCCTCAAATGTAAATGACATTTAGATTGTCCCAGCTGAGGATTATCTATCACCAAGGTTATCTACAAATTGAATATAGTTCCCTTAAGGGGAAAATACTGAGTGCAAATAACTGACAAGCCACTAAGCCCTTCAAAAAGAATGCCACTTGGTTTCAAGGGGGCTAAGCAGATGAAAAAAAAAAAAAAAAAGCACAAAAAAACAGGCCTTCAATAAATACTTCTGTATAGCTGTGACATCATTCTGGGTTAATTTATCCTAAAAATCACTACAAGCATTCCACTAGAGGAATATAAAAGATTTGAAAAACACTGACCCAGAAACATTATGCTTGGCTACATGGCAGAATAAAAAGGGCAAGGGGCCACCTTTAGAATTAGAAAGATGTAGAAATGAATCATGGCTCTACTATTTAACATGAATGACCTCAGACAAGTTACTTATCCTTCCAGGTCTCAGTTTATTTGGACTATAAAACGATGCAACAATATCTGACTCTTACAGTTTCTTAGCTATGTAAACCCATAATGGAGTACCCAGAACATAGTAAGCATACAGAAGAAAAAGATTTTTCTAAACTCAGTATTAGAACCATCAAAATCAGCATCAAAGGATGGGCTTTAGAGACACTGGAGAGCTAAGGCAGAGACACGATTCAGGGACATGTGGCAATGTTCTCTATTTTCTCTCCTTCAGGGATGATTTGGCCATGCTCACACTGATCCTGGTAGAGGATCCAGGAGAGCTCCATGTTTATAAACACGTACTTAAACGAATCACATAGACTGTAAACGTAAGCTCTTCAGAAACGGTGATGAAAAATCCTAAAAATAAAAGGGTGTGGAGTATGAGGTACTCAATATGGCAGACCTGGACTCGCATGAGGGTCGTCTCAAGAAGCTGTGTACCCTGTGGGAAAAGGGTAAGAAAAACTATATGCTGCATCTATGACTACTCTGTGCAGCTACCTTGCTTCTACAAGTCCTATACCCATGATCACTAAACCCAGAACCTATAGTAGGCATGTGCTCTTAAGTGTGTGTGTGTAATCTCTTCCCACCATCTTGTAACCTGCCCAAAATGCTGCAAGGTGCCTGAATACTTGCTGAATGAATAAAGGACACGTGGGTTTCCCAGGAAGCACACACTAAATCCACAAACCCTAATTTTGTAATGACAAAGTAACTTAGTATTAGTCAAGCCTAATGGTGCCTTACTGTGGTTCAGTTCTCATTATCACACTTCACCAGCCCTGGTAACAAAACTCTACACTACATTAGGCTCTTCATCCATATAATATGCAACAAAAACAACAGAAATGGCAGAGACTCCTAGAATAGCTCCAAACTTACAGGGTCGGTTGGTGAAAACAGCATGACTCCAGAGGAATCAAGAGAACCAGGTTCAAGCCCTAGCTCTAAGTCTCGACAGTTTCTAACATTTTTGTGACATGAGCCAGAAAACAAGGAAGTTCAAAGATCTGGGAATCTAGGAATAAAAATAGCCTCACATTCACATATGACCTTATCTACCCTATGGCTTAGGAGTCATAGCTATAGTTCTCACTCATACAATGATAACTTGCCTTTTGCTCTATATAAATTACTATGCTATGAATTCAAGCTATCACAATCCATGGTCTTCCAAAATATAGTATTTTAACCATATCTATATTTATATCTATATCTAAATATTTTTTCTAAACCTTCAAAGATGAAGAAAAGTTGTGGTCAACACCTGGAACTGTCTCTGAGACTTGACAGATCTGAAACCAATTTCAGCCTCTGGGAAGAAGTCTGTCAGAAAATTGTGTGCTCAGATTTTAGGCTGAAGTTGCTTATTCTCTACATATTAGAGGGTCAATCTCCAATCATTCAGAAGAGCAATTGCTCATTGGAATCATCTGGGATCTGCCAGAGAAAAATTACTTGAAAGTCACTGACTAAAAAGGTCAGCTGAATTAAAAGGTTTTTCAAACATACAGCCCTGCAAACGGACTTAGCATACATCAAAAGGATATTGTTCTCATAGTTTCAAATTTTCATACTCTATAGATCACCTACCACTAAACTAGCTGAGAGACTTTATGTAAGTGGTTTTACTTCTCTGCCCTTCAGTCTCCTTAGCTATAAAATAGAATACTGGAAGGGCTGAACATGAACAGCTCCAGTTTACAGCCCCCAGCATGAGCGATGTAGAAGACAGGTGATTTCTGCATTTCCAACTGAGGTACCGGGTTTATCTCACTGGGGCTTGCTGGACAGTGGGTGCAGCCCACGGAGTGTGAGCCAAAGCAGGGCGGGGCATTGCCTCACCAGGGAAGCTCAAGGGGTCAGGGAATTCCCTTTCCTAGCCAAGGGAAGCCGTGACAGACGGTACCTGGAAAATTGGGACACTTCCACCCTAATACTGTGCTTTTCCAACAGTCTTAGCAAACGGCAGACCAGGAGATTATATCCTGTGCCTGGCTCGGAGGGTCCCATGCCCACTAAGCTTCATTCACTGCTAGCACAGCAGTCTGAGATTGAACTGCAAGGCAGCAGTGAGTCTGGGGGAGGGGCGCCCACCATTGCTGAGGCTTGAGTAGGTAAACAAAGAGGCCAGGAAGCTCGAACAGTGTGGAGCCCACTGCAGCTCAAGGAGGCCTGCCTGCCTCCGTAGACTCCACCTCTGGGGGCAGGGCATAGCTGAACAACAGGCAGCAGAAACTTCTGCAGACTTAAACATCCCTGTCTGACAGCTTTGAAGAGAGTAGTGGTTCTCCCAGCATGGAGTTTGAGATCTGAGAACAGACAGACTGCCTCCTCAAGTGGGTCCCTGACCCCCGAGTAGCCTAATTGGGAGACACCTCCCAGTAGGGGCCAACTGACACTTCATACAGCCAGGTGCCCCTCTGAGCGAAGCTTCCAGAGGAAGGATCAGGCAGCAACATTTGCTGTTCTGCAATATTTGCTATTCTGCAGCCTCCGCTGGTGATATCCAGGCAAACAGGGTCTAGAGCGGACCTCAGGCAAACTCCAACAGACCTGCAGCTGAAGGTCCTGACTGTTAGAAGGAAAACTAACAAACAGAAAGGACATCCACACCAAAACCCTATCTGTACGTCACCAACATCAAAGACCAAAGGTAGACAAAACCACAAAGATGGGGAGAAACCAGAGCAGAAAACTGAAAATTCTAAAAATCAGAGCACCTCTACTCCTCCAAAGGAATGCAGCTCCTCACCAACAATGGAACAAAGCTGGATGGAGAATGACTTTGACAAGTTGACAGAAGTAGGCTTCAGATGACTGGTAATAACAAACTTCTCTGGGCTGAAGGAGGATGTTCGAACCCATTGCAAGGAAGCTAAAAACATTGAAAAAAGATTAGATGAATGGGTAATTAGAATAAACAATGTAGAGAAGACCTTAAATGACCTGATGGAGCTGGAAACCATGGCATGAGAACTACGTGATGCATGCTCATGCTTCAGTAGCCGATGTGATCAAGTGGAGGAAAGAGTATCAGTGATTGAAGATCAAATGAATGAAATGAAGTGAGAAGAGAAGTTTAGAGAAAAAAGAGTAAAAAGAAATGAACAAAGCCTCCAAGAAATAAGGGGCTAAGTGAAAAAATTAAATCTACATCTGATTGGTGTACCTGAAAGTGATGGGGAGAATGGAACATAGTTGGAAAACACTCCTCAGCATATTATCCAGGAGAACTTCCCCAACCTAGCAAGGGAGGCAACATTCAAATTCAGGAAATACAGAGACCACCACAAAGATACTCCTCGACAAGAGCAACTCCAAGACACATAATTGTCAGATTCATCGAAGTTGAAATGAAGGAAAAAATGTTAGGGCAGCTAGAGAGAAAAGTCAGGTTACCCACAAAGGGAAGCCCATCAGACTAACAGCAGATCTCTTGGCAGAAACTCTACAAGCCAGAAGAGAGTGGGGGCCAATATTCAATATTCTTAGAGAAAAGAATTTTCAACCCAGAATTTCATATCCAGCCAAACTAAACTTCATAAGTGAAGGAGAAATAAAATCCTTTACAAACAAATGCTTAGAGATTTTGTCACCACCAGGCCTGCCTTACAAGAGCTCCTGAAGGAAGCACTAAACATCGAAAGGTAAAACTGGAATCAGCCACTGCAAAAACATGCCAAAATGTGAAGACCATCGATGCTAGGAAGAAACTGCATCAACTAACAAGCAAAATAACCGCTAACATCATAATGACAGGATCAAATTCACACATAACAATATTAACCTTAAATGTAAATGGGCTAAATGTTTCAATTAAAAGACACAGACTGGCAAGTTGGATAAAGAGTCAAGACCCATCAGTGTGCTGTACTCAGGAGACCCATCTCATATGCAGAGACACACATAGGCTCAAAATAATGGTATGGAGAAAGATCTACCAAGCAAATGAAAAACAAAGAAAAAGCGGGAATTGCAATCCTAGTCTCTGATAAAACAGACTTTAAAACAACAAAGATCAAAAGAGACAAAGGCGGCCATTACATAATGGTAAAAGGATCAATTCAACAAGAAAAGTTAATTATCCTAAATATATCTGCACCCAATACAGGAACACCCAGGTTCATAAAGCAAGTCCTTAGAGACCTACAAGGAGACTTAGACTCCCACAAAATAACAGTGGGAGACTTTAACACCCCACTGACAACATTAGACAGATCAACAAGACAGAAAGTTAACAAAGATATCCAGGAATTGAACTCAGCTCTTCACAAAGCAGACCTAATAGACATCTACAAAACTCTCCACCCCATATCAACAGAATATACATTCTTCTCAGCACCACATCACACTTATTCCAAAATTGACTACATAGTTGGAAGTAAAGCACTCCTCAGCAAATGTGAAAGAACAGAAATTATAACAAACTGTCTCTCAGATTACAGTGCAATCAAATTAGAACTCAGGATTAAGAAACTAACTCAAAACCACTCACTACATGGAAACTGAACAACCTGCTCCGGAATGACTACTGGGTACATAATGAAATGAAGGCAGAAATAAAGATGTTCTTTGAAACCAATGAGAACAAAGACACAACATACCAGAATCTCTGGGACACATTTAAAGCAGTGTGTAGAGGGAAATTTATAGCACTAAATGCCCACAAGAGAAAGCTGGAAAGATCTAAAATTGACACCCTAACATCACAATTAAAAGAACTAGAGAAGCAAGAGCAAACACATTCAAAAGCTAGCAGAAGGCAGGAAATAACTAAGATCAGAGCAGAACTGAAGGAGATAGAGACACAAAAAAAAACCCTTTAAAAAATCAATGAATCCAGGAGCTGTTCTTTTTTTTGAAAAGATCAACAAAGTTGATAGACTGCTAGCAAGACTAATACAGAAGAAAAGAGAGAAGAATCAAGTAATAAAGAAGAAAAGAGAGAAGAATCAAATAGATGCAATAAAAAATGATAAAAGGGATATCAACACCGATCCCACAGAAATACAAACTACCATCAGAGAATACTATAAACACCTCTACGCAAATAAACTAAAAAAACTAGAAGAAATGGATAAATTCCTGGACACATACACTCTCCCAAGACTAAACCAGGAAGAAGTTGAATCCCTGAATAGACCAATAGCAGGCTCTGAAATTGAGGCAATCATTAATAGCCTACCAAGCAAAAAAAGTCCAGGAACAGATGGATTCACAGCCCAACTCTACCAGAGGTACAAAGAGGAGCTGACAACATTCCTTCTGAAACTATTCCAATCAACAGAAAAAGAGGGAATCCTCCCTAACTCATTTTATGAGGTCAGCATCATCCTGATACCAAAGCCTGGCAGAGACACAAAAAAAACCCAGAATTTTAGACCAATATCCCTGATGAACATCAATGCAAAAATCCTCAATAAAATACTGGCAAATCAAATCCAGCAGCACATCAAAAAGCTTATCCACGACGATCAAGTTGACTTCATCCCTGGGATGCAAGGCTGGTTCAACATACGCAAATCAATAAATGTAATCCAGCATATAAACAGAACCTAAGACAAAAACCACATGATTATCTCAATAGATGCGGAAAAGACCTTTGACAAAATTCAACAGCCCTTCATGCTAAAAACTCTCAATAAATTCGGTATTGATGGGACATATCTCAAAATAATAACAGCCATTTATGACAAACCCATAGCCAATATCATACTGAATGGGCAAAAACTGGAAGCATTCCCTTTGAAAACTGGCACAAGACAGGGATGCCCTCTCTCACCACTCCTGTTCAACATAGTGTTGGAAGTTCTGGCCAGGGCAATCAGGCAGGAGAAAGAAATAAAGGGTATTCAGTTAGGAAAACAGGAAGTCAAACTGTCCATGATTGCAGATGACCTGATTGTATATTTAGAAAACCCCATCATCTCAGCCCAAAATCTCCTTAAGCTCATAAGCAACTTCAGCAAAATCTCAGGATACAACATCAATGTGCAAAAATCACAAGCATTCTTATACACCAATAACAAACAGAGAGCCAAATCACGAGTGAACTCCCATTCACAATTGCTTCAAAGAGAATAAAATACCTAGGAATCCAACTTACAAGGGATGTGAAGGACCTCTTCAAGGAGAACTACAAACCACCGCTCAACTAGATAAAAGAGGACATAAACAAATGGAAGAAAATTCCATGCTCATGGATAGGAAGAATCAATATCGTGAAAATGGCCATACTGCCCAAGGTAATTTATATATTCAATGCCATCCCCATTAAGCTACCAATGACTTTCTTCACAGAATTGGAAAAAACTACTTTAAAGTTCATATGGAACCAAAAAAGAGCCTGCATTGCCAAGACAATCCTAAGCAAAAGGAACAAAGTTAGAGGCATCACGCTACCTGACTTCTAACTATACTACAAAGCAACAGTAAGCAAAACAGCATGGTACTGGTACAAAACAGAGATACAGACCAATGGAACAGAACAGAGCCCTCAGAAATAATACCACACATCTACAGTCATCTGATCTTTGACAAACCTGACAAAAACAAGAAATGCAGAAAGGATTCCCTGTTTAATAAATGGTGCTGGGAAAACTGGCTAGCCACATGTAGAAAGCTGAAACTGGATCCCTTCCTTACGACTTATACAAAAATTAATTCAAGATGGATTAAAGACTTAAATGTTAGACCTAAAACCATAAAAACCCTAGAAAAAAACCTAGGCAATACCATTCAGGACATAGGCATGGGCAAGGACTTCATGTCTAAAACACCAAAAGCAATGGCAACAAAAGCCAGAATTGACAAATGGGATCTAATTAAACTAAAGGGCTTCTGCACAGCAAAAGAAACTACCATCAGAGTGAACAAGCAACCTACAGAATGGGAGAAAATTTTTACAATCTACCCATCTGACAAAGGGCTAATATGCAGCATCTACAAAGAACTTAAAGAAATTTACAAGAAAAAATCAAACAACCCCACCAAAAAGTGGGTGAAGGATATGAACAGACAGTTCTCAAAAGAAGACATTTATACAGCCAACAGACACATGAAAAAGTGTTCATCATCACTGGCCATCAGAGATATGCAAATCAAAACCACAATGAGATACCATCTCACACCAGATACCAAAACACCAAAAGCAATGGCAACAAAAGCCAGAATTGACAAATGGGATCTAATTAAACTAAAGAGCTTCTGCACAGCAAAAGAAACTACCATCAGAGTGAACAGGCAACCTACAGAATGGGAGAAAATTTTTACAATCTACCCATCTGACAAAGGGCTAATATGCAGCATCTACAAAGAACTTAAAGAAATTTACAAGAAAAAATCAAACAACCCCACCAAAAAGTGGGCAAAGGATATGAACAGACAGTTCTCAAAAGAAGACATTCATACAGCCAACAGACACATGAAAAAGTGCTCATCATCACTGGCCATCAGAGATATGCAAATCAAAACCACAATGAGATACCATCTCACACCAGTTAGAATGGCAATCATTAAAAAGTCAGGAAACAACAGGTGCTGGAGAGGATGTGGAGAAATAGGAACACTTTTACGCTGTTGATGGGACTGTAAACTAGCTCAACCATTGTGGAAAACAGTGTGGCAATTCCTCTAGGATCTAGAACTAGAAGTACCATATGACCCAGCCATCCCATTACTGGGTATATACGCAAAGGATTATAAATCATGCTGCTATAAAGACACATGCACACACGTTTATTGCAGCACTATTCACATTATCAAAGACCTGGAACCAATCCAAATGTCCATCAGTGATAGACTGGATTAAGAAAATGTGGCACATATACACCATGGAATACCATGCAGCCATAAAAAAGGATGAGTTCACGTTCTTTGTAGGGACATGGATGAAGCTGGAAGCCATAATTCTGAGCAAACTATTGCAAGGACAGAAAACCAAACACCACATGTTCTCACTCATAGGTGGGAACTGAACAATGGGAACACTTGGACACAGGGTGGGGAACATCACACACCAGGGCCTGTTGTGGGTTGGGGGGCAGGGGGGAGGGAGAGCCTTCAGAGATATACGTAATGTGAATGATGAGTTAATGGGTGCAGCACACCAATATGGCAAATGCATACATATGTAACAAACCTGCACGTTGTGCACATGTACCCTAGATCTTAAAGTATAATAAATAAATAAATAAATAAATAAATAAGAAGACTGGATCAGATGGTCTGCAAGGTGCCTTCCAACACCGAGTTTCCATGCTTATTCACAACTGCAACCTCTGTGCTACTATCTCACACAGGATCGTATTAATTAGGTTTTGCTGTGAAAAAAAATGCCTCCTCTGCCCTCTCTGTTCCTTGCCTCTTTATTTGGTGATCAATTTTCTTCCATATAAAGTGACTTCATTATGGAATTTATCTCTATGGAAATAAAAGCAAGCTTATCTTGACAAATCTCTAAAATGATTTTAAAGCATGCACACATGCTCTGTGTGTGTGTGTGTGTGTGCGTGTGTGTATGAGAGAGAGAGAGAAAGGATGTGTTTGTGAATGCAGGTATGTTGATGTTGAATCAGAAGACTGGGATCCTAGTGATGTTTCATCGCTCACATGCAAAATGAGAACAAAACCATCTTCCTTACTGATCTTATGGTTACTATAACAATCAAATGAAATAAGCATGGGAAAATATTTCTAAATCATTAGGAATGGTGCAAATATAAGGCACGTTTTTATTAATATTTCTTAGTCTTAGATACTATGGTTTTCTTGAAATCAGAGAGAAAAAAAAGCCATATTTGCACAAAGTACAGGCTCATTAAATTTTGACTTGCTTAAAAATTAAATACTAAAAAGTACTGCGAATGAAAAGCATCCTACCATGTAACAGACATTTGTTAAACCCTTACTATATAGCAGAACCTATAGGGCTAGGCATTAGAGACGCATATGCCTAAATTCTGTGAGGAGATGCACTTTGGGTCACTCACTGCTCCATCCTCAGCACCCAGCACAGCAATGAGACAGAGAGGCACTCAACATTTGCAGAATGAATGAATGAGAAATGGTCTCTGTCTCTGAAAGGCTTAGAGTACACTATGAAGACCTGGCATGTAACTAGTATAGTAACTATCATAGTTGATTTGAAAGAAGACCATATCATCAGGGCATGAAGGAAGGAGTGGTCAATTCAACTTGGACTGGGTTCAGTGAGTGGGAGTGCAAAGAAAGTAAGAAAAGCCTTCAAAGAGGAGGTGAGCTTGGACTAAACCTTTGGTGCACATATTCATTAACACGTCTAACTCTCCTTTGGCCATAAGGTATTTGGAGTGAGATACATGTTAACATATGAGTTATATGTTGTAAAGTGGGGAGTAGTAAGGAATAGATTGTGTTTATATCATCTTTGCTACATGTAATTCTACTGAGCTGAATTTACATGACAGCCTCATTTACATACAAAGCAAAGGTTAAAAAACAAAGCAAGAGGCAGTCAATAAGGAGGAAAGGATATTGACAACATTTACAAAGGTGCAGCAATATCATAGTCATTATTGATCCTGAGGTCCTCTAATGATGTTGATGACAATAAATATTTTTTTAGTTTGAAAAAAAATTTTTTAGAGACACAGTCTCACTCTGTCACCCAGACTGAAGTACAGTGGCATGATCACATCTTACTGAAGCCTCAATCTCCCAGGCACAAGTGATCCTCCCACCTCAGCCTTCCAAGTAGCTGGAATCACAGGCGCATGCCACCATGTTGGCAATTTTTTAGTTTTTGTAGAGACAGGGTATTCCTGTGTTGCCCAGGCTAGTTTTCTCCTGGGCTCAAACGATTGTCCTGCCTCAGCCTCCCAAAGTGCTAGGACTACAGGCATGAGCCACCGTACTCAGCCTTATTTTCAATAATAAACATTTCATGTAATGAAATGTTTAGTTTCAGTGTGGATAAAATTACAAATACCCTCAGATATAGGCAAGAGATTTGCTGTAGCGAGTTACAGCATATTCATTAGGTGGTATTAAATGGTCCAAGTCAGAGAAGCCATCACTCCTAATAGCTGAGTGTTAATAACTACACAAGATACACATTGTGTACCTGTATCAAAACATCTCATATACCCTATAAATATATACACCTACTATGTACATGCAAAAAATTTTTAAAAACCTGAGTGCCAGAAACATCTAGATTGCCAGAAAAATCTACAACTGACCTAACAATAAATTCAGACATATAACAATAAATTAACAATAAATCCAGTGAGTTTTGCCATATACCTATTATATCAGTTCAGCCAAGTCACATCTAATTTATGGATTCCATTTAGTATAAAGGAATTGTGGTGATAGAGGAAAGTGATAACTGTATATAATCTCCTAATATTAGGAAATTTATTTTCCAACAGCAAAATTAAGGCTAATAGGATAAAGGCAAAGCACACTTACTGTCATTAGTGAAATGATATGTACCTTTAAAGTGACTTATCAAGTTAATCTGTGTATAATATTTTATTTTAGTTTCAGCATAGGCATGTAAGAACAAGAAGCAACACAGTATAATGCATCAGTTCTAAAAACACTTTTTGGTCTTGGGACCCCTTTATATACTTAATAAGTACAATTCCAACAAACTGTTGTTTATGTGGGTTATGCAGTACATAACAATATTTAATGTATAAGAAATTAGAATTTTTGAATATTTGTTAACCCATTAGAATTATAAATCCTTTATATGATAATATAAATAACACATTTTTATGAAAAGTATATCCTCTAAAACAACAACAAAATAATGAAAGGAAAGGCATCACTTTACACTTTTAAAAATCCTTAATGTTTTTGCTTAATAGAAGACAACTGGATTTTCTTATCTGCTTCCGCATTTAATCTGTTGAAATATGTTGTTTTGGTTGAAATACATATTTTTAAAAAACAGCCTCACATAGATATGTAATTGGAAAATAGATGATGTGAATATCAGTCTTTACCATTATACCAGAACTTGACATATGCTTTTTTTTTAAGGTCAGCTGCAATGTGGAATGTAAGACTATATCAATGAACTTTTTGTACTCTGTTACTTTCAAATGCATTGGTTTATCTTGCACTTTCAGTAGCTCTTTTGCCTAGTCATAATTTTATAACATTATGCATTGGCTATTGGAAATATTGTTCAGTAAGGCTACTGATCTTCCGAATGTTGACAATTTCATTATACAATATCAAAAACTCACCACCACTTCATCAAGAAAATAAGTGTTGGGAAGTTATCAAGCTCTCACAGTCACAGTGGTAAATACAAGTTTTCCCAAATTCTACCTTTCCCTTAAAAGCATGAATTGGCAGCAAATACTGTTTTCCTTGAAGTGACAGGCCCATTCATTCCATTTTTTTCACTCATTCACTTTTGATAAAATTTCTCCAAATATTAAGTCTGGAAAAACCACAGTTTTCTTTAGTCATTCTTTCACATAAAAAAAAAATGTTCTATAAAAAAATACCCATTCAGCTCACAACTCAAGTGTACAAGTGTCTTTCTTTTAGACAACACAGTGCTTAGTTGGTATGCAACACAGGTGCTTTATGTGTACTACCCATTCAGTCACTATGAATACTAAAAAGATCTGCTCAAGGGTTGAGATTTATTAAAATTAATGTTTTTAATAGCTTCAGTAAGGACACTCTTAAGTGAAACTGGCTCTCCCACCCCACCCCACTCCAGCTCTTTTAACTTCAAGATTATGGCAGTCAAAAATACAATGACTTCTAGTGCAGCTTGGTGCCACTGTCCAGATTCATGTTAAGGCTCCAGCAGTTTTTCCCACCATTGCTTTTATGCCGCCAGTGCAAACACCAACACAGTAAAAAAAAAAAAAAAAGACAAATAATATCTTACTATCATTATGAAAATAGTTGTGACCTCATGGATTCCCTGAAAGGATCTCAGGAACCCCAAGGAATCCATGAACTGTACTTTGAGAACCACTGATGTCATGGAAAGACATTTTTGAAGTCAGTGGGATTAAGTTCTGACTCTGAGACTTACTAGCTGCGTGCTTGGGCACATTACTTAACCTCTCTTGGCCTTGGTTTGCTCACTTAACAAAAATAAAGAAAAAGAATACCCATTTCGTCCAGGCATAGTGGCTTATGCCTGTAATCCCAACACTTTGGGAAGCTGAGGCAGGTGGATTGCCTGAGGTCAGGAGTTCGAGACCAACCTGAACAACATGATGAAACCCTGTCTCTACTAAAAATACAAAAATTAGCTGAGCGTGGTGGCGAGCGCCTGTAATCCCAGCTACTCGGTAGGCTGAGACACAAGAATTGCTTGACCCAGGAGGCAAGGGTTGCAGTGAGCACCACTGCACCCCGGCCTGGGCGACAGAGTGAGACTTTGTTAAAAAAAAAAGAAAAAAAAAGCCATTTCATAGACCTACTGTGGAGAAGCTCATAGGAGATGCAAAACAATACTCAGTAGGTGTTCACAAAATGTTATTTTTAACCCTCCCCTACATAAAATAAGAGATTATCCCATTTTGACACCTAACCAAAGATCAAGAGAGGTTAAATGACTGATGATCAAAAGAACAAAATGAGAAAATTAATATTATAATTAATATGAGAATGATGCATAAATAATAGATCAACCTAATACTGTTATGAAACTGAGAGATTTGAAAAATGCATTAGAAAATGTTTATATTTTCTGCCAGTAAACATTTGTAGTGTCTCTATTTCAAAAGGGGTGATAAACACTCATTCTGAACCATTTATCACTATACTTTAGACATCATTGACACCTCTCGAACACTCTCAAGAAAATCTTTAAGAATTCTTTTATTTTTTCTTTGTTCTCTATTACACACAAGGTTATACGGAACAGAGTCTCTGTGATTCCGGAGTTTTCCTACTCCAGCTGCTGGATCCCATCTGGTGTCCTTTATCTAGGACACCTGTTTCAGGAATAAGATGATTAAGGTGATGAGCCAATTCCTTGTAGAAAATAAAAATTTCCCATTTCCTTAAGAATGTTAGTAGGAGAGAGAAAAAATGTTTGATAAAGCACAATTACACATCTAATTACCAGATGCTAAGCATTTAGCCAGAACAGATATTCTAATTGCTATATGTTGTTTTGCTCCACTGAGACACTGTATTAGTTATCTATTGCTGAATAACAATATTTCCACAGTTTCAGTAGCTTAAAATAACACCCATTTATTATCTCACAGTTCTGTGAGTAAGGAGTCCAGGCATAGCTTCACTGGGTCCTCTGCAAGGCTGCAGTCATGTTGTCAGCTAGACCTGGTTCTCATGTGGAGGCTCAATTTGGGGAGGATCTTCTTCCCTGCTTTTGTGGTTGTTGACAGCATTCAGTTCCTTGCAACTGTAAAACTGAGAGCTTCAGTCTTTTGCTGGCTGTCAGGGGAGACTGCCCTCAGCTCCTCAAAGCCACTTGAAGTTCTTTGCCACATGGGGTTCCCCAGTACAGCTACTTGCTACTTCATAGCCAGCAAGGGAGAGAGAGAGAGACTTCAGCAAGATGAGGGCTACAGTCATACATAACATAATCATATACACAAACTAATGTATATCCTGTCACTTTTGTCATGTTCTGTTGGGTAGAAGCAAGTCACAGGACTCATCCATACTCAAGGGAAAGGGATCACACAAGGGCATGAAGAATGGCAGGAATCATGGGGCCCACCTTAAGAGTACGTTTGCCACGGACATGCTGGAGCATGCAGTGTGACTAGTAGAGAATAGGAAAAATTTGAAACAAGTCAAGAATAGGGTGAGGAGAATGAATAAGCTCGATAGTATGGAGAGAAGGAATACAGGTCTAGTATCACCTAAATCTATATCCATAGGGAGGCAACAAATCTGGAGAAAGGTGAGATAGTACAGATAAAAAAGTCTGATTTGGTAGGTTGGATACAACTGTTAAGAGCTAACAGGGACTCACAATGAGCAGGTGACGATGGTGTGGCTCCAGGAAAGTTGTTAGTTGGAGCAGGATCCCAGCATGTGGCTGGAATATGGAAAGAAGAATACAGACCCTAGGAGGAGGAAGAGGACTGATAAGAGAGAGATTCAGTGTCTGGACTCTAGCTCCAGTACTGGGAATTGGAAGGCTACTCAGAAAAGCAAGCAAAAGCCCAGTCACAAAAACCAGGAGAACAAGGATAGAGTGAGGGTCCAGTTACTGAGCTCAGGGAGCTTATGAGTGTCCGGACATACCACAGTTTAGGGTAGCAAGACTAATTTTAAATTCCGATAGCTAATAACCCAGGGCTACCTTTGCTCCAGAGACTGACCTGGTCAGGGATTGACTAGGTGAGGTCGAACTTTAACGTACTGGTGTTGGGAGCTAAGTAAGAGAAGACAGGAACGGGCTTTGATAGTTTCTCATTGCTTAGGACACTGGATCGAGTCTAAATCCACAGTATGGTATGAATCCCATGATAACACAGTCTCAGTCTGCCCATCTAGTCTTGTCTCCCTGCATGCTTGACACTCCTTAGATTGAAACCACTGGAACACCCTGCTGTGTCCTAAACATGGCACGGACTTGCATGCTTCTGAGACAACCTCCGTTTACTTTCCCTAAAGTGCCCTATCTCCTCTGCCTCTAACTAGAGAATTCTACTTAACTTCTCAGGACCTAGTCCACATGTTACTTTCTCTGTGAAATGTGTCCACTGTCCAGACCTCTATTGTGGCACTTATCACCAAGTTATGACTGTGTCTTCAACCTAACAGACTAGGAATATGAGAAGGAAAGGACCATATCTATCCGCTCAACTTTGTATCCTTTGCACCTGGAATAGTGGCTGGCATTTAGTGGTTACTCGATAAAAATTATTGAAACAAATGCAGGAAGTATTTTAATGCTTTATTGATCTTGCCTTAGGAGTCTAATTTTGTGCCCCAACTCTCATCTCCATTTCCTCCTGCTATACACCCACTTCTTGCAATAATGATGGGAGCTCTGTGTATATGCCTGGGTTCACCTAGCTGCTGCTCTTTAATGAGCATTGATGCAGCTGAAGCCTGACATAGAGGGCTGAAAAAACAACACTAAATCTTTTATGGACAAACTGCAAATCTGCATGTACAGTCAGACATTTCCCCTGTTGACCCAGAGCTCTGATCACCAGATGTGAGAGGTAAAGCAGAACACAACACCCACATGTTTTCAAAAGAGGGAAAATCCCCAATTTAGTTCATGGCTGCCACTGTGGGTAACCCAGAAGACCTACATGACCCGAAGGTGATTTTAAGTCCTTATCCTTTTGTTGACAAGAAAAACATGTCTTGGCACTTGGTATCTTTAGTGTCTAAAGCTACAGTAAAAGTATTTCCTCTTTAAAATTCATTCTGCAGTGAGAATGGCTTCCTTCTGCCCTTGCATGTGAGACTTCAATGACAAAACCTAATGTACACACACAAAGTTGGATCACAGACCCAGCAATTACTATTTCTGAGGCTGGCTATTGAGTTCTGCATTAAGAAATGTTCAGAAGCTATCCACCTCCTATTGGGCGAGAGAGAAAAGGGCTATTCATCATCCTCAGACATGCACAACAGTATCAGTCAATTCTCTTCTATGGTGAAAGATTTTAAGTTGAAATGAATCTTTCAAATCCAATTGTTCATAATCAAGGTGACCCCAACAGGCAGTGGCTAGAAACAAGGCCTGAGCTAATCTGTACGAACTCTTTTCAGCCTTTTAATATGGATATTAAACCCTAGAAATGGGAACGAATTATGCACACATCTTTCCATTTTAGTTTAAAATATGCACATATCCATGTTTTAAAATGGCCCTTTGGCCTAAGACAATGAAGGAACTCCATTCATAATGAGGGACAAGCATTGGGTATGCTGACAAAAAGGGAATTAATTTGCTTAATATGTCCTTAGATTCAGACTTTTGGAGAGAAAACATCCAGGAACTGGAAGGTCGTTCTGTCCAGACGCTCTCAGCATGACACGGAACATAACAGTTGCGTTTCATGGAGAGGGGCAGCCAGAGCCAGCATGTCGTGCAGCATCCTGGCTTGTCTGCTTGCTCTTTGGTCATTCCTTCTTTCCATCCCACAAATACTCATTGAGAACACATCAATGTGCTTACTGCAATAGGCTCCTTCCTTTCAGAAGGGAATTTATACAGTAGCATAAGAAGCAAAGGATGTGAAAAAGCAACTTTCACTCCACATTAGGTGAAGCCAGAAAAGTCCCTCTGGAAAGGATACTTTGGTTTCTTCTTCAAAAGAAGAAATTGAAATTGAGAAAATATTTACTTCTTGTTAATGTTATTCATTGTTAAACAATGATTTCAGCTTTCATAATCTATTTTGATGAGCTTCAAACATCTGTGTATTAGAATTTAATTATCTGAACTGGATTTCATCTGTTTTTGCATCTCCACAGTTGGCCACAGCACTGGAACATCCTGAATGATTACAGCCTGAACTTCCCAAAGAGATTTCGCTGAAAAGGTCTCACTGTTCACTAACAAAAGGTATTTTATAGAAAACAAGTACAATTACACAAGTGGCTAAGTTCAAGATTTAATGTGTACTTGGTACCTACATGAATAAATATTTTCCCACTATATCTCAATAATGGAAAATGAAAAGAAATGGCTTTCTAAATTAATACAGTAAAGTTCACAAGAAAATTATAAAACCTGACATTATAAAGAAATAAAAACTCACAAAAGCCTGATACTAAACCTACCCTTGTACATGGGCTTTGGATTTTGGAAGGCAAATCCCATGAGACTGACTAATATTTGTACAGATTAACAGTTTATAAAACACTTTATATGTTATTTCTTTTCATCCTCTATAGCAATGATTCTCAACTGGAGCAATTTCCTCACTCCAGGGACATCTGGCAATGTCTGGAGACATGTTTAGTTGTCACAACTTGTAGTAGAAGAGTTGCTACTGGCAACTAGTGGGCAGAGGTCAGTGATGCTGCTAATCATCCTACAATGCACAGAACAGATCCCCACAATAAAGAAGGACCCAGAACCACATGTCAGCAGTGCTGAGGTGGAGAAACCCTTCTCTACAGCAGTGCTTCTTGAGCTTTAAGGTGTATGTGTCATGTTAAAATGCAGTAGGTCTGGGGCAGGATCTGAGACTCTGTATCCCTCACCAACTCCCAGGTGATGCTGATGTTGCTGGTCCACAGAATACCAAGATTCCATAGCACATGTAGTACTCAATGTGTACTGTCTTATACAGCCCTTCTCAAGGGCCGTTCTGTTCTCAAACCCCTAGTGAGTGGGTTATATGACCACCCTTCCCTTCATGGCTCTTAATACCTTGATGGACCCCAGAACCCAAGTAAGCCAGTCAAATAACCTCCCAAGAATTTGTTAGCAGGTCTCAGGAACTCCAGAAAGTTTCTGCTGAAAACTAGGAGCCAGCAATTAATTCTGGGAGCTAGAAACTGATATAGGGCTAGGTCCAGAATGGATATGTATTTGGTCCATATGCACAGAGAAACAGAAGTTTCTGAGCTAAATGGGCTAGTGGAGGGGATCATGGGGGCAGGGAGATGACTGATGAGAAGCAAATATAAGAAAGTGATCTCACCTTCATTCTACAGTTCCTCCTGAGGCCCCAGCTGAACTTCTTGCCCCAGCATTCATTAGATACCTCTATATAGTATGACGACATTCCCTTTTTTGCTTAAACTAGTTTAAGAAGGTTTACTCACTTAAAACAACTGATTCTTGACCAAAATATGTTCATAATGATTGTCCTCAACCCTGAGATATATAACGCCCACTTAGAAATTCAGCAACTTCATCCTGGCTAACACGGTGAAACCCCGTCTCTACTAAAAAATACAAAAAACTAGCCGGGCGTGGTGGCGGGTGCCTGTAGTCCCAGCTACTTGGGAGGCTGAGGCAGGAGAATGGTGTGAACCCGGGAGGCGGAGCTTGCAGTGAGCTGAGATCCAGCCATTGCACTCCAGCCTGGGCGGCAGAGTGAGACTCCGTCTCAAAAAAAAAAAAAAAAAAAAAGAAAAAAAAAGAAATTCAGCAACTTTCCCAATGTTAGTAAGAACCAGTAAATAGCAAAGCACAATTTTTTATGCCTCCAGATCCCATGCTCCTTAAACAGGCTATCCATTAACAATCAAATAATAAACCTTACAGACTACTGCCACATCTCATAGAAAAACAATGGTGCTGGCTGGGTGCAGTGGCTCACCCGTAATCCCGACACTTTGGGAGGCCAAGGTGGGTGACTCACCGGAGGTCAGGAGTTCGAGACCAGCCTGCCAACATGGTGAAACCCCATCTCTACTAAAAGTACAAAAATTGGCCAGGTGTGATGGTGCATGCATGTAGTCCCAGCTACTCAAGAGGCTGAGGCAGAAGAATTGCTTGAACCCAGAAGGCAGAGGTTACAGTGAGCCGAGATCGTGCCACTGTACTCCAGCCTGGGCAACAGAGTGAGAGACTCTGTCTCAAAAAAAAAAAAGAAGAAGAAGAAAAAGAAAAACAATGGTGCTTCAAATTTTCATTCCATTTTCCCAAGTTAACCATTCCTGCTTCCACCAAGGGAAATGTCTCCAACTCTTCAAGTTGAGATCAACTTTTCTGCCATGGACAAACAGTAACACTATTACAAAAATAAATAATAATGACCTAAAAGAAGGGTAGAACTGCACAGATAACTGAAAACAGCATGCAATTTATTTACTGAGGTAATTGCCAAAAAAAAAAAACCCATATATTGAAGTGTACAACTTGTAAGCTCTGATATATGTGTACACTTGCAAAATCACCACAAGCAAATAGTGAACATATCCCATCCACCCCCCAAAAATTTTTCTCATGCCCCTTTGCATCCCCTACTTTTTGTCCTACCTCCTTACCCCTATTACCAGGCAACCACTGATTTGCTTTCTGTGCCTGAAGATTAGTCTGCATTTTGTAGAGCTTCGTATGAGTGAAATCATTTTGTATATACTCTGTTTTTGTTGGGCTTCTTTCACTCAACACAATTATTTTGAGATTCAACCATGTTGTTACATGTATCAGTAGCTTGTTCCTTTTTATTAGTGAGGCGTATTCTGATGTTTGAATATACTACCACCCTTTGTTTATCCATTCACCTGCTAATGGATATTTGGGCTGTTTCCAGTTTTTGGCTATTATAGATAAAGCTGCTATGAATGTTCATGTACAAATCTTTGTGTAGACGTGTGCTTTCTTTTCACTAGTGTAAATTTGTAGGAGTGAAACGGTTTGGTCATATGTTAGGTATGTGCTTAACTTTGTAGGAAACTGCCAAACTGTTTTCCAAAGTGGTGGTACAACTTTGCATTCTCAGCAGCAGTGTATGGGAGTTCTAGTTCTTCCATATCCTTTCCAAAACTTAGTGTGGTCAGTGTTTTCAATTTGAGCCATTCTATTGGGCATGTAGGGTTACTCACTGTGGTTTAAATTTGTATTTCCCTAAATACTATTGATGTTGAGCTTCTTCTCTTCTCTTCTCTTTTTTTCTTTTTATGAGACAGTCTCACTCTGTCTTCCCAGGCTGGAGTGCAGTGGTGCAATCTCAGCTCACTGCAACTTCTGCCGGCCAGGTTCACGGGATTCTCCCACCTCAGCCTTCCAAGTAGCTGGGACTACAAGTGTGTGTTACCGCACTTGGCTAATTTGTGCATTTTTCGGTACAAGGTTTCACCATGTTGGCCAGGCTAGTTTTTAACTCCTGATCTCAAGTGATACACCCGTCTTGGCCTCCCAAAGTGTTGGGATTACAGACATGAGCCACCACACCCAGCTGATGTTGAGCATTTTTTAATGTTGTTTTTGTCACTCAGTGCCATCATTTGATCAAGTATCTGTTCAACTCTTTTGTCAAGTTTTAAACTGTGGTATTTATTTCCTTTTATTCTCTCAATGACATCTTTCAAAGAGCAGAAGTTATTATTTTGATGAAGTCCAGTTTATCCATTCTACAGGACTATTCGGGTCATCTGTTTATTTTTTGTTTTGTTTTGTGACAGGGTCTCACTCTGTCATCGAGGTTGGAGTGCAGTAGAGCAATCATAGCTCACTGTAACCTCAAACTTCTGGCTCAAATGATCTTCCCACCTCAGGTTCTCAAGTAGCTGGGACTACAGGTGCACACCTCCATGCTCAGCTAATTTTTATTTTATTTCTGTTTTTTTAGAGATGGGGTCTCACTATATTGCCCAGGCTGATCTCAAACTCTTGGCCTCAAGTGATCCTCCAACCTTGGCCTCTCAAAGAATGAAGTGAATCTTTACCTTACACCATATATAAAAATCAACTCAAAATGGATGAAAGACCTAAACTCAAGAGCTAAAACTATAAAACTCTTAGAATAAAACATTGAGGAAAAGCTTTATGACATTGGATTCTGCAGTGCTTTCTTAAATATGACACTAACAGCATGAGTGACACAGCTAAAAATCAATGAATTGAACTTTATCAAAATTAAGAACTTTTGTATTATTAATTTAAGGTCACTGCTGAAGAAGTAAAAAGATAACACACAAAATGGAACAGAATATTTGCAAATATACCTAAAAAGGGATTTATATCCAGAATATGTAAAGAACTCCTACAATCCAACACAAACAACCCAATTCAAAAATGGACTTAGAACTTGAAGACATTCCTCCAAAGAAGATACATAAATAGCTAATAAGCACATATTAAGTATCTATTTAATATCACTAGTCATTAGGAAAATGCAAATCAAAACCACAATGAGATACCTCTTCACACTCATTAGGATGTTATTACACATTTGAAAAAAAAGAAAACAAGTGTTGGCAAGGATATAGAGAAATTGGAACCCTTGTGCACTGCTAGTGGGAATGTAAAATGGTACAACCATTGTAAAAAACAGGATGGCAGTTCCTCAAAAAGTTACCTATAGAATTACCGTATGACTCAGCAATTCTACTCCTGGGTATATACTTAGAAGAACTGAAAGCAGGACCTCAAAGAGATATTTGCACATCCATGTTTATAGCAGCATTATTCACAATAGCCCAAAGGTGAAAGCAACCCAAATGTCCATTATAGATGAATGGATAAACAAAATGTGGTATATACATACAATAAAACATTATTCAGGCTTCAAAAAGAAGGAAATTCTGTTACATGCTACATGAATAAATCCTGAAGACATTAAAAGTGAAATAAGGCAGACACAAAAGGACGCATGCTGTATGATTCCACTAATACAGATACCTAGAGTAAACAAATTCACAGAGACAGAAAGGAGAATGATGGTTGCTAGAGGCTGAGGAGGAAAGGGGAATGAGGAGTTGACTATTTAATAGGCACAAAATTCAAGTTGTGAAAATGAAATTGTTCTGGAGAGGGATGGTGTTAGTAGTTGCAAAACAATGTTAATATATTTAATGTCACTGAACTGTATAGCTAAAATTGTTAAAATAGTAAATTTTGTTATGTATGTTTTACCACAATAAAAATAAATTTTAAAAATACACGTTTGGCTGGATGCGGTGGCTCATGCCTGTAATCCCAGCACTTTGGAAGGCCGAGGCGGGGGGATTATCTGAGGTCAGGAGTTCAAGACCAGCCTGGCCAACATGGCGAAACCCTGTCTCTACTAAAAATACAAAAATTAGCCGGGCATGGTGGTGTGCACCTGTAATCCCAGCTACCCAGCAGGCTGAGGCAGGAGAATCGCTAGAACCCGGGGGGCAGAGGTTGCAGTGAGCTGAGATTGTACCACTACACTCCAGCCTGAGCGACAGAACAAGACTCCATCAAAAACAAAACAAAACAAAAACACACACACGTTTAGACTTCTCTCAATATTCATTCTAAGACACTGAAGACCCTTTTATTGGTAGGAACTTTTAAAATTTTTTCTTTAAATCAATAAATGGAATATAAATATTTTCTAGATTGTTAAAAAACTACACCCTGGCCAGGCGTGGGTGGCTCACACCTGTAATCCCACCACTTTGGGAGGCTGAGGCGGGCAGATCACAAGGTCAGGAGATCAAGACCATCCTGGCCAACATGGTGAAACCCTGTCTCTACTAAAAATACAGAAAATTAGCCAGGCGTGGTGGCGGGCGCCTGTAGTCCCAACTACTCAGGAGGCTGAGACAGGAGAATTGCTTGAACCTGGGAGGCAGAGGTTGCAGTGAGCCGAGACCGCACCACTGCACTCCAGCCTGGGCGACAGAGCGAGACTCCATCTCAAACAACAAACAAAAAAACTACACCCTCTCCAATAGGAAAACAAAGTGAATTTCAAGGGAAAAGGTAAGCTAATTTTGTAGTTC
Organism: Theropithecus gelada; assembly: GCF_003255815.1. NCBI lineage: Eukaryota > Metazoa > Chordata > Mammalia > Primates > Cercopithecidae > Theropithecus > Theropithecus gelada. Next base: position 22,330,874 of record NC_037678.1, on the reverse strand, counting down.
TGGGTAGAATATCTACTGTCTTTAAAAAATCACACACAGAACAAATAAGTCTCCATTTGGCTTTAACAATACAAACCAAAAAATTAAGTGAAGCCAGCAAAAATAAATGGGGACCAAGTGGATAAAGAACATCCTTAACTTTTAACACTATCATAATGAACTGCTATCAACTGTTGCCAGCAAAGTCTGACTCCAAAACTATTCAGTTCAACCTTATAGACCTATTCTAATGTAGATAAATAAAATATGAAAGCAACAAGCTTGTTCAAGTACTCCAGATTCAACTAATTTCACTATTTTGTTATCCTTCTATTTTAACAATATATTTGAGGCCATATAAAGTCAAGCGAGGTCCTCAAAACAATGTTATAGACTAGTAATATGGAGGCAACAAGCAGCTTCCTAAGAGCTGCTAGTCTTAAAATTGAAAGCCACCCCTTTCAATTCTACAAGCATATGAATCAGCAGTTAAGGACAGTCATCCAGCATTCAGAGTAATAACTCTGAAGCCTCATTCTGAGCTCTGCAGGTAGACACAGCATAACTGCCCAGAAATGTCCACTGCTACCAGACAGAAATAATGATGTGTTCCCTTCTCTATGATAGGATTTTGAGAATTACAGTTCTTTAAAACATTTTGAGATACTTAAATTAAAAAAATACATAAAAAGGACAAAATTCCATCTCTAATGACTGCTTCATGAAGTGGTAATAAGCAGAATGCACACATGCAATGTGTCTGGTCTCCAAACAGAATATTTGAATAGTGGGAACCTGCTATCCAGTTTGGTCCCCAGCTGACAGATACTAGTTGGAAATGAAAGAATGGAAAAAGCCATTGTGGCAGTAGTCTGCATCCTGCAAGAGCAGATTCTGACCAGCGTCACTTCCACAGTGAAAGGTAACAAAATCTGACAAAGAAAAATTCAGGCTCCTTTTCTACTTGTAATTGTCATATCAGCCCAAGTGGAAGTATGTTACACAAGAGATACAGCGAAGAACGCAAGCAAATATCACTGGTCACAAAAAGGTCCCTCCCAGCCAAACCAAGGCAGAATTTCTCAAGGATGAGCAGCATTCCACAGAGAGATCTGTTGGCTGTAAAAAGCGTATTGATCCTGCTGAAGCTTTCTGCAGATTATTAAAATTCAAGAGATCCAGATGAGACTCATTACAATCCTTTCATAGGTGACTACAACATAAGACTGAGTCTTCACACAGAGGGGAAGGGTCTTTGTCTTCTCATTGCCCAGAAAAGAAAACAACCCTTTTATTCTCCTGGACATCAGAGGAGATTTTTCAAAAGAGGTTCCTCCACATTTCCTTTACGTGCCATGCCAGATTCATCCAGGTGCTTTCCCTGAATTGCACTGATGTTTTAGAATACAGAGAGAGACTGGGGGAGGTTCGAGAGAAATAGGATATTTTCCCTTAGACGTATATCCTATAGTAGCAGCTGGGAAGGGTCTGAACATTAAGTCAAGTGTGAGTTGAACCAAAATTTTTTCTGTATGGGCAGAAAAATTTTCTATAATTGTAAACTATTGAGTTCTCATTCATTCCAATTCCAGGATTTTAATCCTCCTCAGTCAGAGAAATGACCTAATAGGAAGTCTAACCTCATTATTCAATTGTGTGTGTGAGGTTTTGGCAAAATGTTTAAGAGAGATGTGTACACCTATGTGGGAAGCCTGTACTGATGAAAAATGTATCAAGTATTTTATGGGTATGAATTATAATAAATACTAGTATATAACTTGGGTGATGCCCAAGTTATCCCCAAGTATCCCCAAGTACTTATTTAGGTATGTTCTCAAGTTAGCATCTTTCAACAATCTTTTCTTTTCTTTCAACAATCTGTTCGTGTCACAACTGCTGACTACATATCTAGCACGTATAGGTACTATGCTAGAAAGAGAAGCTGGAAGGTGGGAATACATAGATAAATTAAACACAGTCTCTGCACTTGAAGAACCAACAGTCTACAGCAGGAGACAGATACGTAAACAAATGCTTTAACACATGCGATAAATGCTTTAATACATGGACTGAATACATGGATAAGTTCTTTAATACATGGAAACGCAAAGAGAAAATCAGAACATCTGAGACAAAAGTTTGTTTTTTTGTTTTGTTTTGTTTTGTTTTTTTAAAAAAACCACAAGGCAGGGGATCGAGCCTACAGTCTTATTTTTACATATTAAGTCCAAATCCCTGAAGAGCCCAAAATATATAATTTGCATCTATAACTCTTCTAATTCCTCCTAGAGTCACAAGACAAACCTAATACAAGAGTGGCTCAAGTCTGTAGATCACAGCAGGGAACTGCTCTTGGTTCTATTTGGTTTACAAGTCCTGTGACGGTTGTGGAATGTTGGCAGTTTACACATGGCTGGTGAGGAGAAGCTATGCAAGAGTTGTCAGGAACTCAGCTGTAATAGACCAGGCATGACCATTAGGAAAGCCCATGAAAATAAATGTCTGGAAGGAAGACAGTTGTTGTTCCAAAGAATCAAAGTCAAACATCAGGTCATTTGTCCATCTAAACATACATTTATTCCAGCTTTGATAACAGCAAGAAAACAACTGACAATGGTTTGATGTATTAATATGAAACAAATAATCAATGGTGTGAAGATTTAAGGGACGTTTCTCTCCGATTTGATACAAGCCTTAAATTCTTATTCTTGATTTATACATCTAGGGGCCACAGTAGCTCATAATGTTTGAGAAAGTACCCAGGAGAATTGGGAATTATGAATACTTTTTAGAAGGATTACCCTACAACCATGGAAGTCAGATATTAGCTTTCTTTTATCAGACAAACAGTGATGGGGAAATGCCCGCCCACAGCCTTTTTTAAGGAAAACCACTTCTTCATCCCACCCCTGCTGAGACCCATAGCTGCTCATGAAGTACCACAGGATTTCAACCACTCCAGCATAGCTATTTGAGTCAGGTGTGGGCATCTGACTAAAAGACAGCCAATCAATTGAATGATCAACAACCTATTTTGTGACCTGGAATGAAGAAAAGAGCTCCAACCAATCAGATTAATCCACTTTCAGGAATTTAATAAATATTAAGAGAATGTGGCTGTTAAGAGTGAATCTAAAGCCAAAAGAATGCAAAAAAAAAAAAAAAAAAGAGGCCTCATGGGGCAGCCTTTCAGGCCTAGGAGCTCCTATCAAGGCCTAGTGGTAAGGGAATAATCCTTAGCAAGCAGCAGCAATCTTTTTATTATTATTATTATAATACTTTAAGTTCTAGGGTACATGTGCACAATGTACAGGTTTGTTACATATGTATACATGTACCATGTTGGTGTGCTGCACCCATTAACTCGTCATTTACATTAGGTATATCTCCTAATGCTATCCCTCCCCACTACCCTCACCCCACGACAGGCCCCAGGGTGTGATGTTCCCCTTCCTGTATCCAAGTGTTCTCATTGTTTAATTCCCACTTATGAGTAAGAATATGCAGTGTTTGGCTTTTTCTCCTTGCGATAGTTTGCTGAGAATGATGGTTTCCAGCTGCATCCATGTCCCTACAAAGGACATGAACTCATCCTTTTTTATGGCTGCATGGTATTCCATGGTGTATATGTGCCACATTTTCTTAATCCAGTCTATCACTGATGGACATTTGGGTTGGTTCCAAGTCTTTGCTATCGTGAATAGTGCTGCAATAAACATATGTGTGCATGTGTCTTTATAGCAGCATGATTTATAATCCTTTGCGTATATACCCAGTAATGGGATGGCTGGATCAAATGGTATTTCTAGTTCTAGATCCTTGAGGAATCACCACACTGCCTTCCACAATGGTTGAACTAGTTTACAGTCCCATCAATAGTGTAAAAGTGTTCCTATTTCTCCACATCCTCTCCAGCACCTGTTGTTTCCTGACTTTTTAATGATTGCCATTCTAACTGGTGTGAGATGGTATCTCATTGTGGTTTGATTTGTATTTCTCTGATGGCGAGTGATGACGAGCATTTTTTCATGTGTCTGTTGGCTGTATAAATGTCTTCTTTTGAGAATTGTCTGTTCATATCCTTTGCCCACTTTTTGATGGGTTTTTTTTTTTCTTGTAAATTTGTTTGAGTTATTTGTAGATTCTGGATACTAGCCCTTTGTCAGATGAGTAGATTGCAAAAAATTTTTCCCATTTTGTAGGTTGCCTGTTCACTCTGATGGTAGTTTCTTTTGCTGTGCAGAAGCTCTTTAGTTTAATTATATCCCATTTGTCAATTTTGGCTTTTGTTCCCACTGCTTTTGGTGTTTTAGACATGCAGTCCTTGCCCATGCTTATGTCCTGAATGGTATTGCCTAGGTTTTCTTCTAGGGTTTTTATGGTTTTAGAGAGACCCTAGGTGGTCCATCACATAGAGAAAGCTGCTGGTCCTTGCTGGAGTTTCCATTCCAGGGTGCATGTATCTTCATAATATGTTCCCTTTCTCTTAACATTTGTTTTGTAAATGTCTGTTTGAAACCAACAGAAACCAAGTATAATGCACATCTTATAAATGAAAAAAACCACAACTCAATGTAATTAAATAATCAGTTAAGTGGTACAGCTAGCTAGAATCTTGTACGTGGCTCAAGACAGAACAGATGGCTGAATAAAGAAAATAACTAGTCTCTCTTGTAGGTTTATGAATAGTTTTTCTTTCACTTATTTAGGGTTGCTTTGATGACATCACATTGTCAAAGTAATTTTCAATTTTCTTCATTTTAAAGTAATTTTAAATTTTCTTCATTTTAGAGCTGGGTGCAGTGGCTCACACCTGTAATCCCAGCACTTTGGGAGGCCGAGGCGGGTGGATTGCCTGAGGTTAGGAGTTCGAGACCAGCCTAGCCAACATAGTGAAACTCCCTCTCTACTAAAAATACAAAATATTAGCTGGGCGTGGTGACGGGTGCCTGTAATCCCAGCTACTTAGGAAGCTGAGGCAGGAGAATCACGTGAACCCAGGAGGCAGAGGTTACAGTGAGCCGAGATCGTGCCATTGCACTCCAACCTAGGCAACAAGAGTGAAACTCCGTCTCAAAAAACAAAAAAAAATTCCGTTTTAATTTTCAATTGCTTTTCCCTTGTTGCTTTAGAATTATTCATTCTTCAATATTATTTGAGCATTAAAATTGTGGAATTTTTTCAGTGATAATTTTAAAGAAAATCAAGTACACCGGTAGAAAGAGTGGTCTAAAGTCCTCCCAACTGAGTTATATTAGAATTCTGGATAATTTTTCTCATAATTTACTGCTTTTAAATTTGACCATATATCTTCACATAATTTTGCTCATATTTTAATTATTTTCTTTTTTTTATTATTATACTTTAAGTTCTAGGGTACATGTGCACAATGTGCAGGTTTGTTACATATGTATACATGTGCCATGTTGGTGTGCTGCACCCATTAACTCATCGTTTACATTAGGTATATCTCCTAATGCTATCCCTCTCCCCTCCCCCTCCCCACAATAGGCCCCGATGTGTGATGTTCCCCTTCCTGTGTCCAAGTGATCTCATTGTTCAATTCCCACCTATGAGTGAGAACATGCAGCGTTTGGTTTTCTGTTCTTGCGATAGTTTGCTGAGAATGATGGCTTCCAGCTGCATCCATGTCCCTACAAAAGACACGAACTCATCTTTTTTATGGCTGCATAGTATTCCATGGTGTATATGTGCCACATTTTCTTAATCTAGTCTGTCACTGATGGACATTTGGGTTGATTCCAAGTCTTTGCTATTGTGAATAGTGCCGCAATAAACATACATGTTTTCTTCTATGGTTTTTATGGTTTTAGGTCTAACATTTAAGTCTCTAATCCATCTTGAATTAATTTTCGTATAAGGAGTAAGGAAAGGATCCAGTTTCAGCTTTCTACTTATGGCTAGCCAATTTTCCCAGCACCATTTATTAAATAGGGAATCCTTTCCTCATTTCTTGTTTTCATCAGGTTTGTCAAAGATCAGATGGCTGTAGATGTGTGGTATTATTTCTGAGGGCTCTGTTCTGTTCCATTGGTCTATATCTCTGTTTTGGTACCAGTACCATGCTGTTTTGGTTACTGTCGCCTTGTAGTATAGTTTGAAGTCAGGTAGCATGATGCCTCCAGCTTTGTTCTTTTGGTTTAGGATTGTCTTGGCAATGCAGGCTCTTTTTTGGTTCCATATGAACTTTAAAGCAGTTTTTTCCATTCTGTGAAGAAAGTCATTGGTAACTTAATGGGGATGGCAATGAATCTATAAATTACCTTGGGCAGTATGGCCATTTTCACGATCCTGACTCTTCCTATCCACGGGCATGGTATGTTCTTCCATTTGTTTGTGTCCTCTTTGATTTCACTGAGCAGTGGTTTCTAGTTCTCCTTGAAGAGGTCCTTCACATCCCTTGTAAGTTGGATTCCTAGGTATTTTTTCTCTTTGAAGCAATTGTGAATGGGAGTTCATTCATGATTTGGCTCTCTGTTTGTCTGTTATTGGTGGTGTATAAGAATGCCTGTGATTTTTGCACATTGATTTTGTATCCTGAGACTTTGCTGAAGTTGCTTATCAGCTTAAGGAGATTTTGGGCTGAGACGATGGGGTTTTCTAAATATACAATCAGGTCATCTGCAAACAGTGACAATTTGACTTCTTCTTTTCCTAACTGAATATCCTTTATTTCTTTCTCTTGCCTGATTGCCCTGGCCAGAACTTCCAACACTATGTTGAACAGGAGTGGTGAGAGAGGGCATCCCTGTCTTGTGCCAGTTTTCAAAGGGAATGCTTCCAGTTTTTACCCATTCAGTATGATATTGGCTGTGGGTTTGTCATAAATAGCTCTTATTATTTTGAGATACGTTCCATCAATACCGAATTTATTGAGAGTTTTTAGCATGAAGGGCTGTTGAATTTTGTCAAAGGCTTTTTCTGTATCTATTCAGATAATCATGTGGTTTTTGTCTTTGGTTCTGTTTATATGCTGGATTATGTTTATTGATTTGCATATGTTGAACCAGCCTTGCATCCCAGGGATGAAGCCCACTTGATCATGGTGGATAAGCTTTTTGATGTGCTGCTGGATTTGGTTTGCCAGTATTTTATTGAGGATTTTTGCATCGATGTTCATCAGGGATATTGGTTTAAAATTCTCTTTTTTTTGTTGTGTCTCTGCCAGGCTTTGGTATCAGGATGATGTTGGCCTCAAAAAATGAGTTAGGGAGGATTCCCTCTTTTTCTATTGACTGGAATAGTTTCAGAAGGAATGGTACCAGCTCCTCCTTGTACCTCTGGTAGAATTCGGCTGTGAATTCATCTGTTCCTGGACTTTTTTTGCTTGGTAGGCTATTAATTATTGCCTCAATTTCAGAGCCTGCTATTGGTCTATTCAGGAATTCAACTTCTTCCTGGTTTAGTCTTGGGAGAGTGTAAGTTTCCAGGAATTTATCCATTTCTTCTAGGTTTTCTAATTTATTTGCGCAGAGGTGTTTATAGTATTCTCTGATGGTAGTCTGTATTTCTGTGGGGTTGGTGGCGATACCCCCTTTACCATTTTTTATTGCATCTATTTGATGTTTCTCTCTTTTCTTTTTTATTAGTCTTGCTAGCATTCTATCAATTTTGTTGATCTTTTCAAAAAACCAGTTCCTGGATTCATTGATTTTTTGAAGGGTTTTTTGTGTCTCTATCAAATTATTTTCATTTCCCTTCATTATAGGGATATCTCTATACATCACAAAATGTACACATTTTTATTAATGCATTATTTATACACTCTTCTAGAATGCTGCCATGTTGTTTAATATGTGAATATCTGTCCATTATACTAGTGAAATAATGAAAAATAAAATAAAATGATAAAAATAACCCAGAGGTTGATTCCCCAGTTAGACATATGTATTCCAAGTATTCTTCAGACATTACAAACTCACCAGCAATACATCATACCACTCAAAGGCATGTATTGTATTTGTTACAAGAGCCCAAGGAGCCATAACTAATGTGCATACTATAGTCTAATAGATCACGAGTTAAATGACAATGGAAGAATTTACTAAAATTATTAGAGAAAAAAAGAACCTTTTTTTTTTTTTTGGAGACAGAGTCTCGCTCTGTGACCCAGGCTAGAGTACAGTGGCACGATCTCAGCTCACTGCAACCTCTGCCTCCTGAGTTCACATGATTCTCCTGCCTCAGTCTCCTGAGTAGCTGGGATTACAGGTGTGCACCACCACACGCAGCTAATTTATGTATTTTTAGTAGAGATGGGGTTTCACCATGTTGGCCAGGCTGGTCTCGAACTCCCTGACCTCAAGTGATTCACCCACCTCCAGCTCCCGAAGTGCTAGGATTACAGGCATGAGCCACTAACGCCTGGCCTCATCTTCTAATTTAAACACTATACCAAATTAGGGAGAAGCTGAGATCCCTTGAAATGTTTATCTATATACAGTGAAGTAAGGGTGTGAGTAAAATTCCTGAACCCTCAGAGGCATATTAGGTAAGTGGCCCCCACTATGCCCCACAAATACAATTTACTTCTAAACTAGAATAGTGATGCTAAATTGTTCCAGTGGGAATGTGAGCTTATATACAACAAGCTCCTAAAATATACTCACTGATAGACAACCAGCTAATGATTACCTCCAACTTGAGTTGTGATCTTTTATGTTATTGCCAAGGAAGGGGACTTTTTGATACACAAATTATGAGGTTTATTCATAGAATATTAGAAAAGGAAAGACTGAGATGTTTAATCTAGCCCTCTCATATGGCAGGTGGGAAATTAAAGCCCAAAGAGATGAAACAGCTCTCCCAGAGTCACAAGAAATGTCAGTGGCAAAGCTGCTACCAGCCCACAGATCACTTTCTTTTAGTCCAGACTCTACTGCTTTTTGAGTTATTCTTATAATGTCCTTATTGTTTTGGTTTTATTCTTTTTTATTCTAAAATAGGCAAGATGAAGAGACCAGAGAAGGAAGTAATATTTGTACTAGTATTTGACGCCTGGTCTGTTGCCCTCACTCAACTCCATCTAGGAAAGAATAATTACCTTCGCCTTCACTAAAACTCCATAGTAATCAGTGGCAAATCTAATTGGCCTCTAAATCTATTTCTCCTTTCCATTAATAATTCCTAATATTCAAGGGAAAGCACTGCTGTAAGTGAGGTTCTAGCTAAAGTTAGATAAGAATGGGGTTTAAATACAGGCTTTTAAACTATAAAGGAAGACTGGCCCTGTCAGATAAGAAAACTTTTTATAAAGTTTCTAGAATAGAACAACATGGTAGTAGTGTCTGAACAGATAAAAAGAACACTGGAATAGAATATGAAGTCCAGAATACACACAAGTACATAAGGAAATTTAGAATATGGTAATGGTAGCATCTCAAAGGACTGAAGCAGATTTTAATAAATGTTGATGGGGAAAACTGAATAACAGTCTTTGGAAAAAGATAAAAGTATATCCACACCTCCTACTATACACAAGGATAAACTCCAAATGGATCACAGATTAAAATGTAAAAACTGAAACCACGTAACTGTTCTATTGCTAACTTCGTTAAGTTGGAACTACAATTCCTGGAACCCTCTTCTTTGTATTGGTTCAGGTTAGAATATGCCAAAAGAGGAACTTTTGAGAAACTTCGGAGGTGGAAGTAAAATAGCAGCTACTGCTTTCTAAGAGTCTTCATTGACTAATATGATGGTGCCCGGTAAGTTCCAGTTTGTCATCTTTCTCCAGGTGACTGCTGGTCTTGCTGACCAACAGCAGTCCCAGGTCCATCACCAAATGCCTGGTAATGATTACATGGAGGCAACATTTTCCCCACAGATCCCCTCTACACACCACCCTCACAATCCTAGTTCTGCAGCAAGACATGCTTGGCTTCTCAGGTTTTCCTGCCAGCTCTAGTTTGTCACCTGCACCAGTGCTTCAGGAAGAGAGATTGGTGACTTTTGCATTGACCCTCCAACTCCCACTTTTGGACTTTCATTTCCTTAGCTATTTCCACATTTGCATAACGTCTATCCTGTATTAAATTCCTTATCCCATAACATGCATAGTGAATTTGCTTGCATGAGCGATATAATTATTGGTCTTTGGAGTAGAGTTCCAAGGTGAAGTATGAAAAGGATGGGAACCTGGAATTGGTTCTTTGATCTGCCTAGTCTGAAGTCTTTAAAGGCATTCGTGACCCTATTGATAGTGATAAATAGAATACTGGTAATAGGTGGCATACAGTGGCAAACACATAATACAACTATTACCTGTAGTCACCTGAAGTCAAGTGCCAATAAACTGCAAAGCTTCAGGTGTCCAAGACGCTGCTGTCATTGTACAACAGTACATGTTAGTGGAAATAGAGTTTAAGGATATGGGCTTGGTCAACTTCTTTCTAAGCATGCTGGAGAACTTGAGGAAAAGAAAATTACGATCTCGGCACTTTGAATTCCAGCGTATGTTCAGAGAAGAACCAGAAAGCTTCTCTACAATTGTCCTGAAAGATGTCCTTATTTTCTGAAGCCACAGGTTCAAGATTTCAGAAAACTAATTAGGAAATAGAGGGAATGGAACTCTGAAAAATAGGATAAAGACACACAAGCAAATTCTAATGAAGTTGAGGACCTCGAACCCCTAAAGGTTAATCTTTCCTTGCCTGATAACCTATAATGGCCTCTCCCAAAGTAATTACCTGATTAAAGTAATGGCTGACTAAAACCTGGAACTCCATTTCTCCTTTGTTCCTTTTCCCCCTCTTTATCCTGCCTTCTTCTGGATCAAGTGAGCATTTTTAGGATCTAATTTTATCTCCTCTATTGACTTAGTGTTCTTGTTCATGTGCTCTCGCTCACTGGTGCATTCTCTCTCTCTCTCTCTCGCTCTCTCCCCACCCTTTTCTCTCCCTTTTTCTCTCTCAATGGTTGCTCTCACAGCCCTCTTCAACTGAGATTCTACAATAGAATTAAACAATAATGTCCTAACGTGTCCACTGTATGTAATGATCTAACCCCTCTCCTACGCATCCTAGAATAGTACTAGTTACATTCCATTCTTAGGAGAATTGAGGCAGCAGTTCTCAAATGATTTTCTGTGTTTCATGGTTGAAATGAGGAACTCCAGTTGAGAAAGGCTGCTAGGGTTTACAGCACACATCTTTAAATTAGTACAGTCTACCTTTAAATAATATTAACTGCTTCATATATAATGTAAGAACCTTACAACAGTATGTACTTTCATCTTCCCCTCTTATTCTATATTATTGTAATATATTTTATTTCAACACGTTATAAGCCCCACAATACACCATTATCACTGCTGTGTTACCTAGTCAATCATCTTCTAAATAAAATCTTCAAAATACATGAAAAAATGAGGGATATCACTTATATTTATCTACATATTTACATTTTGGCCTCCCTTCTTTCCTTTGTATAGATTCAAGTTTCTCTCTGGTATCATTTTCCTTCCACCTGAAAAACTTCCTTTAATAGTTCTTTAGTGCAAATCTGCTGGCGGCAATTTTTCTCAGCCTTTGTTTGTCTGAAAATGTTGATTTCACCTCTATTTTTGAAGTATATTTTTGCTAGATACTGAATTCTGGGGGGAGAGTTTTTCTTTTAACATTACCAAGATGTCATCCCATTGTTCTCTGGCTTGTATTGCTTCTAATGAGAAGTCAGTAATCATTCTTATCTTTGTTCCTCTTTATGTAATGTAGTTTCTCTGGCTGCTCTTCAGATTCTCTCTTTTATCATTTATTTTCAGTAGTTTGATTATGTTGTGCCTAGCTGTGACTTACTTTATATTTTTACTGCACGAATGGGATTCATGAAAATGAAAATTGGGTATGAAATGAAAATTTCGTAATATTAGGAAATTCCTTCATCATTATTTCTTCAAATATTTATATACCACCTTTCTGAGAATTCAGTTACATATAGTCTAGTCTACTTAACAGTTTCCAATGGATCACTGAGGTTTTATTGATTTTCCTTGGTCTTTTTTCCTTTGCTTCAGTCTGGATGTTTTCTATTGACGCATCTTTATTTGATGTTTTCTTCAGCTGTATCTAATCTCTTATTAAGCCCATCTAGTCATTTTTCATTTCTGAAATTGTATTTCTCCAATCCAGAAGTTTCATTTGGTTCTTTCATAGGTCTTCCAGTTATTTTATATTATATCAAATGTTCTCTTCTAAATCTTTGAAAATGTTTATCTTTTTTAAAGTACTTGTCTGTTAATTCCATCATTTGTGTCATTTACTTGCAAATCAGCCTGCTCTAAGACTTGTTTTTAAGTTCTTTTAGAATGAGTCCAGCATTGCCTTTACCAGGGCTGTTTAGTTCTACTCCTAAGACACGGCCTTTTTAGGGTCTCTACTAAATGTACTGGGTGTTCAACAAGGTCTTTTCCATCAGGCCATGTGGTAGTTCTGGTAGTTGTTCAACTCCCAGGTAGTTGTTCTTTCCCCCAATATCTTATTCTTTGCCTGGCTTTGTGGAAACTAACCTTACACAAGTATAGCACAGTATTTACCAAAACTCTGAAGAGGACTCACACATAGATTTCTGGAGGTCTTTCTCTATGTTGCCCCTTCTTGTCTCTATTCCACAAATTCCAGATGGTTCAGACTCCCCACACTAATATCTATTTTTCCTCAACTCAGTGAAACCATTGTGCTCTACGAGGTTTCTCTCCTTACGACATGACCTGCAAAGTATTCTAGGTAGAAACAGAGTAACTGTAAGGTTCAATGCTCTATTTCCCTTCTGTCAGGGATCACAGTTCTGCATGATTTGCTCAGGTCTGAAAACAGTATTTTCATATATACTGACCAATGTTGTAGTTGTTTACAGTGGAAGGACAAGTTATTCCATCATGAACAAAGTAAAATTTTTATTCTTTTTATTTTGCTTCAATTTCCCTTCTATCAAACAGTTCTGTTCAACAGAACTTTCTGCAATAATGGACATATTCTATAATCTTCTTTGTCCAATACAGTAGCCAATAGCCACATGTGGCTCTTGAGAACTTAAAATATGACCAGTGACTTTTTATTTCAGCTTGGAAATATAAAACTGAAAAGAGCACCACTCTACTGTACAAGAAGACAAAAAGCTGACAAAGTACAAATCAATGACTTTTCTTAAATCAATCAGACAAGTGAAGTCACAGGGTAGACAACTAACCTAAAATATATAGAGAAGCAAGCAACTACAGACAGAATAAGCATTTGCTTACCTGAGACAGGTGCTGCTAAATATCATAAAAGCCAGTAGGAAGATTAAACAAAACAGTTTTACCAAATGCTAAAGGCTTAACATAGTCTAGCATGAGAGCATGAAGCCTATGGAGAACACAGACACAGAGAGGTTATTGCTCTCATGGAGGTTTTTTGTTTTTTTCCCCAGGAACTCTACCAGGCTCTCACAGGAAACACTGATTAGAAAGGAATGGGACTTGAAAAAAGGGATGGAGACATATGGGCATATTCTGATGAAGATGAGGACCTTGAGCCCCCAAGGGTTGGTCTCTACTTGCCTAAGAATCTGTAATGGCCTTTCCTGAAGTAACTGTCCTGAAGGAGATCTAATCTTTAGACTTACCTTTCATTCCCTCATCATCTCTCATTGCTTCTAGACCAGGGTTTCTCAACAATGGCACTACTGACATTTGGGAATAAATAATTGTTTGTTGTGGGAGCTGTCCTGTGCACTGTAGGATGTTTAGCAGCATCCCTGACCTCTATCCACTAGATGACAGAAATGAATGAATCTGACTGTCTTTCAAACGAGTAATAGAATCATATTAAAGAAAAAGAACTAATCCAAGAAACTTTTCAACCCAATATTTTGACTATGTGCCCTCAGGCAAAGACAAAAACAATCCTTAGGAAATACTGAATTTGTTAGGGAGTTTGCTTTACAGTGGCATTAATTAGTACCTCTGAAAACATATTCTGTATATTAGAGGACTGAGATAATATATGGAGAATAATAGAAAGTCATGTTCCTCACTGTGGAAGAAGGGAATGACAAATATGGAAAGAGGAAGACTAGAAAGAATTCTGCTGTGGCATTAAATTGGAATTGGGGATATCTATAAGTATTCATAATCTTTAATACTTTTAAAAATATAATACAGAAATAACTACAGATATATGTATTTATATGGTATATATATACATGTATATGTAAACACGTATCTATATGTATACATATGTATATATTTGTATACATCTATATCCACACAGATACATGTATACATGTATATATATTTTTCCCTAGCTTAGTCTCCAGAGAGAAACCCAAAACATTGATACCTCATTAGAAATGAGCACACCTAGCACAGAGATCTTGATTTCTAAACCATTCTCCCTTAAAGGGAACCAGAGCTAACCAAAGAAATGGCAGCTTGTGGGACCTGGGCAGGGAAGGCAAACCATAAGGCCGGAACATCTTGTTGCACCAGAAAGTAAATAAATGCTCAAAGAACAATGGAGACAAGTCAAAAGAATGTAGTAATTAGCTTAAAAAGACTCCCAATCTGGGACAATTTGAGCAGCAAATCAAACTAAATAATAATAGAAATAGTCCTTTAACCCATTTAGCAAAATAAGAAAATAAAATAATTCATGAGATCACACTGATATAAATGAATAAATAAATGGTGGAAAAGGGAAAGCTCTTTCTGGTAAAACATCAACTAATATAGAAGGAATGAACAGAAAATGCACAAAGTCTAGTCTCAAAATGTCTCCCCACAAAAACTACAAATGAAAAAACAGTAACTTCACGGTAGAGAAACCTGGCAGACTCCACCTGAACCACATGATCAAAGTTCATTTCCCCAGGTATGAAGCACTCCAATACCATGTGTCTCTTTATAAGATGTGCTGAGAAGAATAAGTATCACTTCTGTAGTATTTTTGCCCCAAAAATGGAAAACAGGGATCTAATCATGAAGAACCATAGATAATCAAATTGAGAAACATTCTATAAAATAAATGGCCTGTATTCTTAAAAAGTGTCAAGGTCAAGGAAGACAAAGAAAAGCTGAGGTTCTAAGCCGACATGAAAACTAAATGCAAAATCTAATCCTGGATTGGATCCTGGACAAGGAAAACTAGCAGATCAGACATTACTGGGATAATTTATTTAATATTAATATAAAATTTGAGTATGAGCTATATATTTGATAACTGGACTATGATTATGTAAGAGAATGCCCTTATTCTCAATAAATACAAATGTAAGTATTTAGGGGCAAAAGGCAACTGTATGTAATTTACCCTCAAATGGTTTGAGATTAAAAATTTAAGGAGAGAGAGAAAATATGTTAAAACAAATGGGGAAAATAATGATTGCATCTGGGTAAAGGGTACACAGGAGTTCTTTATACTAATCTCACAACTTTTTGTAAGTTTGGAATTATAAAAAAAATAAAAAGTTATAAAAATAGGCTTCTTACTCCCTCATGCTTTAGGTATGGGACTTAAAGTAGTTTGGTTATGACAGTGTAACAAAGTGGTAATGAAACTAGAGGAAACATAAAGAAAGGGAAATAAAATAAAGAATTAGGATGTGTTTTGTGGTTATACATTTTAAAAAATCAGGCTTTTTTTTGTAAATAAAAATGCTAAGTGAGGATATAAATGAAGCATTTCTAATCATAAAAAGGATAGCCAAAAAAAGACTCATTCAACAGAATTCTAGGAGTACTACAAGAAGCTTAAAAGTGATACTCTGAAGACAAGAAAAGAAGCATTGGTAAGTAAAATGACATAGCAGAAACTATTTCAGGGGATCTTTATAACAACTCACAGATTAGCCTCTGCTTTTTGTTCCCTCAGTAGAATACACTGCCTGGCGCCACAGCACACCAATTACCTGTGACTACTGTCTACTCTCCAGCATTCCCTGGCCCTTTACTCCTTCTAATGGAGTGGGTGGTACATTTTACCAAGAGTCTGTTATGACTGCTCCCAAATAAGTTTATATCACATTTACTTGTTACAGTAATTACGCCATCTGACAGAAACTAATGAACTACAAGTGCAGGAAAAAAGCTCTTGTTTCTCTGAAAACTACAGTGAATACTTTCGAAAGACAATGAATCTGAGGCGAATTTGATATAGGTAAAATAATTATAAAATATTAGAAAAAGCCATAAAAATCTAGAGAGATTGTGCACTTAGACTTCTTTTTAAGCGATGCACTCAATTTTTACAACTCTTTGAAGAAAATGAAATTGTAAATGGATGTGGTTTATGCAGGAATTATTCTACAGAACTCTAAGCCTCGAATTAAAGAAAAGGCATTTGTTCTATGTCTTAAGATTGTTGGGTCAGTGTTTTTTTATGTTTAATTGAGATAATATGTTTGAATATGTATATATCCTTGTTATAATTTCTGTTTTAAATGATTTTTTTCCATTAACCAACTAATTACTGGTGCTGACTGGATTAAATAAGTTTCAATTTTACTTAATGTCTGTGACCAATAATATGTAAGAGGCTGGAAGTAATAACAAGCAGATTCATTTTAGAGGACACGTTAAAATTAAATTGACATCAAATTGGGCAGGCATGACCTGATACACTGCCTCTCAAACTAAGTAGAATGGTGCTGATGTGCAAACTGTTACTGGTCTGTGACAAGACAGGTACAGAAAATGAGAGTAAATATTTAAAATCCTTTAAAAATCAATTTGACAGAGTCATTTTAATCTATTTAATCTAATAATTAAAAAAAAAAAAAAAAAAAAACGGGCAGGCGCAGAGGCTCACACCTCTAAGCACAACACTTTGGGAGGTTAAAGCAAGTGGATTGCTTGAGCCCAAGAGTTTGAAACCAGCCTGGGCAACCTGGACCCCTCTCAACAACAACAACAACAAAAAATACAAAAACTAGCCAGCCACACTGTCACACACCTGTATTCTGAGCTACTTGGGAGCAGGAGGATTTGCTTGAGCCTAGGAGGTGGAGGTTGCAGTGAGCCATGATCGTGCCACTGCACTCCAGCTTGGGTAACAGAGGGAGACCCTGTCTCAAAACAAAACAAACAAAACAAAAAACAAAAACCTTGAGTTTTCACATTTGACTCTTTTTTTTTTACTTTTTTTTTTTTTTTTCATTTTTTTGTGTATTTTTCTTTTGTATTTTACAAAAGTGCTAATCTGCGATGGATTAGAAATTTAAGACTGATATTTAACCACAGGGAGTTTGCCAAGTACTTATACTATGTGAGTTTTGATGCTATCATGTACTACAGACTACAGAGTTAGATAAAGTAAGATCTCACCCAGCAGTGAAATTCATAAAATGAATCTGCTTGTTATTACTTCCAGCCTCTTACAATTCTTAAGAGCAGTGAAATTCTTAAGAGGCTTGAGTTTTAGAGAACGTGGATTAGATAGCTACTGTAAGCCTCACTGCTTTAGTGGCATGTGGGGTGGGATGGGGTCCAGGCATAATGAGTGTCCTCTGACACAGAAAAAACAAGCAGGCAAAAGGTAAAAGGAGTGGAAGGTGGGGAGTGGACAGAAGGATAGAGAAGCAAATGTAGAATAGCTTTCCCCCAACTTCCTTGAACATAGACAGTTCATTTGACTCATTCAACAAATATGTATTGAGTACTTACTATGTGGTAAACACTGTTACAGGCACTAAAGATACAGAATGCACAACATGAAGAGAAATCTTTGTCCTTATGGAGCTTAGATTTTAGAGATGAGAAAAAGACAATAAAGAAAATAAATTATACATATTTATTTTACAGAATCTAAGATGTCATTGATTATTAAATACATCGATTTCAGAAATGCTAAAATGTGAAAAATATATATGCCAAGAATCAATAAACATGGCAGTAAGTTAGACCAGTGGTAAGATCTGAGGGGAAAATAAAGTAGTAAGGAAGGAGGATAGGCAGAGTTGGGTGGGTTTGAGTAAAAGCCTGAGGGGAGTGAGAGAATGAATTAAATAGACATCTAGGAGAAGAACAGAGGGAAAAGGCAGAGACTAGATGGAAAGCAGCCACTGCTTTAACACACAGAATGCTTTCACAAAGACAACATGGATTCCACTCAGAGAAACCTCCTTCAACTACTACATTTACAGCTACCCTTTGCCTCCTCTCAAATATAAGGAAAACAATTTACCGAGAAATAATTTATCTTGATTTTCTACTCAGAAGGTAGGCCAAGGATGATTCAACTACGGAGAAGGAAAAAACTCAAGAAAACACACTGCTATTACCTAAATCAGTGAACTGACAGGCAAGCACTCTTGAATGATTTAACTGACTTCAGAAATTGTTCTCTTGCTAGCAGGGTATAAAGAAGGCAAATGAAAATTAGGAAAAGCTTCAAAAGAGAAACCTAAAGCTCTGTATTTTCTCTTCCCCAAGTACTAAATGGCTGCTCTGAATTCTCAGCACCTCTGCTTCTAGGGGTTTTTGATCCATTATTCAATGTTTTTAATTCATGACAAATTACATCTAAATTTTCTTGCTCATGTTCATTTATGGGACATTTTTATCTTGTCATCTTTTTTCATGTACCATGCAAGCAAGAAGAAAATATCCAGCACAACATACCCTTCAGAAACAAGCTAATGGCACAATTTGGTGTCAATTTCACAGCTCAGTGAAGTGAAAGTGATCTAGCTGGCCATCCACATACACCTAGAAGGAGGTCTACTGCAAGTGCCCAGCCTTCATGTTGCTTGTGTCATGCCTACAAGCAAGATAAGTTCAAGTAGAAACATTATGTATTCAGAAAAAAAGCAGTTATCATTCAAATGCCCTTAGAGCTAGCTAGAACAGAAAGTGGAGACACAAAGCAGAGCGAGACTTTCATTTTTATATTGTGGAGAGTTGTTTTTCAGAAGTCATGCTTATATTCACAAATGGTACGGGATTTTGATAATGTTTAGAAGCAGAAATTTTATTTAACAGATGCATGAAAATTGAATAACTATCTTAACAGTTTCTCATGCTTTATAATGGGGGCAAAATCATAGACTTTCAACTAATATAAAACCAAAATGCCACAGGAAGAGTATGCAGCTCCTATTATTAACAATTACAGTAATACCAATACCATTATTTACTAGCATGGTAATGACTCTATTTCATCCTTAGGCCAATTCTGTAAAGTAAGGAGGTACATACATATTAATGATTTGCCCAGTTTTGTAGGTGAGGAGGCTGAATCTAAGGTCACACTGTTAGTAAATGGTATAGTCAGAACTTAAATCCTATTTTTTAGGGTGGACTCCAAAACATCACAAAAGAAATGAACATCTCACTACACTACAAACTTATGAGCTATAATTAGAATGTTCTTAGCCAAAATACCCTACTATGCAAGCTAAATGCTTTCACACGATGCACTAAAATAAATGCAATTCACAAATAAATGTTAAACATAGTAGTCTTTCTCACTGGCACTTTAGTCTTTAATATTAGATCAAGCTAATGAGACTGCTTTCAGTGACTTACCACACTACAGACAAACTAACATTTACCACTGCCTCTAGAACAAAGGTCAAGCTCTTCAACCTGGTCAGTAAGACCTTTCACAATCAGGCTCCTTTCCAATCTTAGCCCCCTATACGAACTTTTCACTGCAATCAAAGAGTGACAGTAAATATTCATGAATAGGTCTTGAATTTTCCTGTTTCCTAACTTATGCTATTACTTCATCTGAAATGCTTCCTTATGTTCTTCTATCAAACTGCTATCCATCCTTCAAAGGGAAGCTTAAGTACACATCTTCCATGAAGCTAAATAAAAGTAAATAGTGAGCTCTGTTCTTATTATTCACTGTTAGCTTTAATGGTAGAAAAACTTCATCTTTAAGAGCCCAACATTGTGCCTTACACACACTACACATTCATATATTTGTTAAACAGAAGGAATACAATGTATTAATAATAGAAAGAACATGGCATTTGTACACAAGAGACCTGGGTTTAAATCCTCCTTTTCTACTTACTGAGCAGATCATTTGGCCACATCTCTAAAATAAGGAATAAAACTATCTATATCAATGCTATTTTGAGGTTTGAATGAGTTATGATGTGCCAACACACCACTCCAAGGTCTGGCACAAAACAGGTATTCAATAAATGTTTGCTGAATCTGTAAAATAAAGAGGCTAGACTAGATGGTCTCTAAGGCTTTTTTCTGGTCTATAACATACTGTGATTCTTTGAGAAGCTAATCATAATACTTTTCATGTAATATCTTATATTGCTACTTGTTTCATGTATCAGTATTTTATGCAAGTATGCTAGGGATAGATCCTAGCATAGTTGCATGTGGTCATGATCACAGTGACCAAGTATTTGGCACCTTACATATATAAATTATCTCACTGAATCCACATACCAACCTAATGACATAGGAACTATCTTCATTTTCAAATGAGAAAACTGAGGATCAATGGGGTTAAGTAACAGACCGAAGACCACAATCTAGTAAGCGGTATAGTTCAGCTTTCACCCCAGGTCTCTGACTTCAAAGCTCCTATTATTCTTAGTGTGCTATGGGGCCTCTTGAAAAATGTCAAGGAGAAGGAAGACCCAGTATCATCAATTAGTAAAAATAAGACAGAATAAGAGGTGGGGATGTGCTGCCCTTCAATGAAAATGGCTGTTTAAAGGAAGATCTATACACCCCAGCACCTGGTTAGGAAAAAAAAATGCATTTCTTGAAAGTAAACAGCATGCAAGCACACGCTGAAGCAATGGGAAACTTTTACTAGAGCCCTACCTGAGGGCAAGATCTGTCTGACCCTGGGCAGTTACGCCAAATATAAAAGAAAAATGATTAAGATCAAGATACTTGGCATTCTTTCTAAGATGCTACTTTTTTCATAACTATAAGCAATAGATGATGCGGCTGCTGGGTGCCTGCTAGGATTGCCAGGGACAACACTCAATAAAGAGTGTCTCTAGTGAAAACACTCAGGAAAACAGATTGTACAGTTTGTATATCTGGGCTCTTCAATCATAGAAAATTGAGGGAGTCACATTGCCAGCCAGTTCTTCAGTATGAACTTTCTCATGATGTGGGTGTATAAGTCACTGGGATAAGGAATATAATGAGAATCATATGTGACTGCCTGAGTGAAGCTGAGAGTTGCTTACAAAACAGTTCAACTCAGCTCAAGAATCACTATTGGCTGCCCCTACGCTGCTTGAGGCACTGGGCTGGGCACCCAAGAGTGGGTGAGAAAAGAGATGTCGTCCAGCCTTCAGGCTGCTATACCATGAGACAGAGGTGGAAACAGATTGCTTCACTACAGTGGGATCAGAGCTACCTATAACAGATAACATCTCACCATTCTCTGAGTACACAGAGGATACCAAGCCAAGACTGGGGGAAGAGAAATAGAGAAGCTTTGCTGGGGGAAAGGGAGGTGATGTCTGACCTAAATCTTACAGAATGAGAATACTTTACCTTGACAAAGAAGGTAGAGAAAGATCTTGTCAACAAAACAAACAGAGGTCAAGAAAGGCTAAAATGTGTATGATATATGTGGAGAACTAAAAGTAGTTAAGCTTTCTAGAGATAATAGAAGGGGATGAGGCTGCAGAGAAGGGAGGATCCCATCTTGAATGGTTTTGATTACCTATCACGAGTCATTGAAGGGTTTAAGTAAGGTAGGCACATGGTCAGATTTGCATTTTTAATACAAACAAATCCCTTTTAGAAGCAGCTAGTAAACCCCTTCTTTGCAAATGAATTGTGAATTGTCAAGAAACAATATCACTGTATGATAAACATTCTAAAAGAACTCAGTCACATCGTTTGCTGCTTACTTGCAGCAGGGCCTGAAGACCAGTCAGTATTAGTAAGTGGCCTATGATAAATGACCCATTCAACTCTGCAGTAAGGCTGGGGACAGAGAGGGGTCTGAAGTGTCCCTAATGGAAACAGCATGTGTTCTTATATTTGTATTCACTGAACACACCACATGTGGTGCCCACACATGGCTGAAAACTCCAGGAAACCTTAGAGCCCCTATCTATCTCCTTGACAGTTCTCACTGTAGCCAGCCTGGAAACCAGGGGCCAGGCTGGGGGCTGAATTTACCTTATTCTCCACTACTTTCTCAGGCTCTTCTTCATCATGGAAAAGTAAGAGTTAATTCCAAAGGTGCTCTTAAATTAAGGAGGATATTAGAATTTAAAACAGAATACAATTCTTAACACTGACAACTAAAAAAATATTGTGAAGATAACCAATATACACCCTATGTCATACACTAACTAAATAAGTGGGTAATTTTTTTTTCAGCTCAATAGTTAAGAAAGAGGAGGAAAAACTTGGAATATGATACCACTTTGCTGATTGCAGCTCTGTCCTTCATAATACACACCTACTGAAGCCACAATGGATTTGCTTACTCAAGCAGATACAAAAGATCCTGCCCAAAGTATCTTGTAAAACTATAGGGCTAATCTATGGGGCCAAGAATAAAGGTCCACACTCTTATTTCAAGTCATTGTTTTTTGCAAGTTTGTTTCCTACCTCTTTCCATGAGGGCTTGGTAATTCACTGGCCTAATTTCTCCCCTTTTCCACATAATAAGAACAAACTAAAACTTAAAGCAGTATTGGGACATTTAGCAGGGGGGGAAATCCAGAGCCATACAAACTGCTTCCTTGTATAGCAGCTTTATCATGTGAGTAAATACTTACTACACATGTTAATTAATAATGGGTAGAACTCAGAGGAATAGCATTAATTCCTTAATCCTCCAAATCCCTCAATTTGTACTGTATTATATAATTCTTTATATACCCTAATAATAATTTATCCCCTGAAGAGAACCGCAATAAGAAGACAAAGCGAGTACCATAACTGGGGGAGACAGAATAACCCAGAGGTTGAGAGCACAGCTTTTTGAAGAAGACAAGCCAGCATTTCAAATCTCCACTCTGCCACTTGGGAGCTGTGACCTTGAGTTTTCTTATTTGTAAAATGAGGACAAGAATAGTATCTGCCCCACTGGGTAGCTCTAAGGATTAAATAAGTGAATGCACAGAAAGTCTTTATTTCAGTATCTGGCATGTAGGGAAAAAAATGCTCAATATATGTAAGCTCTAATTATCATCACTTCTCATAGGGTAGTAAGGCAACTCACTATCCCTACACATCTTAGGAATAGGTAGAACAAAATCTCCCACAGGTAATGTTTTTAAATCTTTAAAATTAATGTTTAATTATACTAGTAGTACATGAGGACATTCTCCTTTGCCAGAGATAATTTAAGTGAATTCCTTCTTGGAGTCAAGAGGGCTGAATGAGATAATGTCTTGCCATCTATAGTAGCTCTAAGAACTGATGAATTTCCCAAGGACAAGGGCAAAAGGTCAGCACCTCCACCAGGACCCGTAATGCAACTGGGATTCAGCCAAGCTTCACTTCCCCCTGAGGCAGGGTTGCTTGCCCTCCATGTTGCCTTGAGCTCTCCCTGAGACGGGCAGGCCCTTAATGGTAAACACATTGTCCAGCAAAATGAGAGGATGGATGTGTTTCCAGCTCAGGAAACTTAATAAAAATTCTTTATCTATTTTATTGAAAACTCAGTTCTGAGACATTACCTCAGAGGTCAGGCCTGAAGACCAGCCATTCACTGTTTCATGTTGAGACCAATCCACTGTTCCTCAGAGCAGCTTCTTTGAGGATTTCACTCCTCTTGTTGTGATTAAAATGAGGACTCTCAGCTACTTACATATAAAATTTCAATTAACACCCAACTAAGAAATTAATTCTACACATTAGAGAGGTGTCTAATGTAAGCAAGTGGCAAATCTCAGTCCCAGGACAGTCGTGGAAATTCATAAACCATTTTCAATATTTCAAAAGGAAATATAGTTTCTCTAGGTAAAACTATGCAGTCTAGCAAAAAGTCACATTTCTTTGCTGATCCTAGAATTCTATCAGCACAGTACAGCCATACTGATTACTCATACCGATCACTTCAGTGTGAGGTTTTTCTTTTTAACATCCTGGACGACATAAATTGAAAAGACTATTTAGGCATTCTTTGGTTTATTTATCCATTTGTTATATTTCAAAATTTAAAACTCTACATCTCTCACAAGATTTTTAGTCTTACTATTCTTAAAAGAGAGATTATTATAATTTAAATACTTTAATCTACATTCACAAATGTAATATAATTCAGTCAGTCATCCTTTGGTATCTGTAGGAGGTATCCATGGTATCTGTGGGAGGTTGTTTCCAGGACTTCCCAGCAGAGTCCAAATTCCAAAGACCTTTGTATAAAATAGCACAGTATTTCCATATAACCTATGTATATCCTCCCTCCCTTCTACTTTAAATCATATCTAGATTACTTATAATACCTAATTTAATGCAAACTCCATATAAATAGTTTTTATGTTGTATTGTCTAGAGAATATTAGCAAAGGAAAAAAATCTGTACATATTTAGTATAGACACAACCATTTATTTTTCCCTCAAATATTTGCAAACAGCAGTTGGTTGAATCCACAGATACAGAACCCACGGATACAGTGGGCCAACTATATTCTAGTTATCTGACTGACAAACCCTTAAGTGACTGGAAACAGTGGCTGAGATGCAAGCCTAGAGATGTAGACATCAGAAAATTCATCTCACAACCTGATGGCAAGGAGGGCCCCTTTCTGTGGTTGGCACATAACACATTACAGAAGCCAAAGAAAGAAGTGGTCAAGTAGCTGAGAGTACAGGATCCAGGGCTTGAGTTATATCATTACCTAATTTTCAAGCATCAATTAGGTGGCTGTGCCCTTAATGAGAAATTGAACTCTGGGTATCACAAAGCTACATCTGACTCAATGATCACAGCTTTTAAGAAACATGGCTATGACTGGTTTTGGTCATCATTTATTTATGCCTCGAATTAATCAAACATGGGAGTATGCACTCATTATCATTCAATATTGAGTTTTGAAAGTCCAACTTTCAAAACATGGGAGACTGAAAGGAGACACAGATGGGAATGATAAAAGGCCTTTTGTAAGGAGCAGTTTGGAAGCTAGCGGATTAGAGCAGGAGTCAGTCAAATCACACTCACCCCTATTTTTATAAATAAAGTTTTATTGGAACACAGCTATACCTATTTATTTATTATCTACGGCTGCTTTCATACTACAATGGTAGAGTTGGTTAGTTGTGCCCATTGGGCCTGAAAAACCTAAAGTATTTATCATCTGGCCCTTTACAGAAAAAGTTTGCCAACACCAGGTTCAGAAGTACAGTTACAAAACTGGAAATGTGAGAACTGGACTCTATACCTGGCTCTATCACTATTGGGAGAAACAAAAATAGGATATGTATGAATTACTAACTAAAGTGTAAAGTGATTCACAAATACAGGGTGGCATGTGATTAGTAATTAATTTGTGATCTTAAGCAATTTATTTAACCTCTTTGAGTCATGTACCACAATCTAATGTATGGAATATTAATATTTATCCTAAGCAATCATATGAAAACATGAGAAAATGTATGTTTTGAAACATTAAAAGGGTTATGAGATAGGGAAGTTTCATTTCACTCTCCATTAAAAAGGATCCTGAATCAGAAACTCTCTCTCTCTCAGTATTCCATATTCCATGTGATTAAAAACAAAATATACAGGACTACAAACATTTATCCCAGATCCCTAAATCAACTGGTTATTAGCCATGTCAACTAGCTAAAAACATTCTCCATTCAGCTAATAATTTTTTTAGAAGAGGAAATTAAGTTGTACTATATATAGTGGGGACATAACTCAGGAATAGTCACATTATCTGGTATCATAATTTGTGCATATGAGATGGCTACATGGTAACATGCTATAACTGCCTTTCCAGAACAGCCCTGGGCCAATATGGAATAATTTCTATCTTATGCTCCAACTCATTTGATAGGGCAATTTCAACAGATTTTCAACAGCTCCTTTCCTTTCCCATTATCCAGGAGTAGCCATAGCCAGTGGGAAATATCAGCTATAACTCCCTAACAAAAACAGAGCTTTAACATTACACTGTGAGAAAAAATGATGAAGTCTCCAATCATCATTTTAACATGACACACCTGTAATTCTCTATTCCAACTACTGAAATGTGCTCAGCTGAGAATGGCTGCAAGATCAAGAAAGGAGGGCAAGAGGTAGATGATGGTATATATTTCTACAAAACTGAAGCCAGATAGTTAAGCTGTAACTACCAGGATTAAATCCATAAATGCAAATGGTGTTGTCTCATCTTCCAAGAAGCATTTATCTAAATGAAACAACTGAAACCAGAGAGAAGCCGTTTACTTGCAATAAGTTAGATGCTAGGATCCTTTTTTCTTCTCATTTCAGACTGCCAAGTTCATCTCCATTAGCACTACCAGAGTCTTTTCAAGATGTGGACATTATGGGAAAGACTCGGGTTTGTGTTCAAAGGCCACAAAAGACCTGGCACCATCTTCTGGCAGAACCTGACTATGGGGACAGATGTGATGGTAGTTAGCTCACCCAGCAAGCCAAGATCAATGTTCTGCCACTCCCCCAGTGAGAGCTATTAATTACATGGTTCAGCTGCTGGTTTTAGCAGCATGGTTTTAGTCAACATGTTGACTGATTCATTACCAAATGTAGCAGGCGAAAAAGAACAGCATAAAATGGGTAAAAAGACACCCAAATATACATCCTTCCTGTCAAATACTGAGATGGGATTTAAGTACTCCAGTATTCACTCAACTTAATAGCTATAGTTTGTGTTTTCCTGAAAAATTCAAATCATTTTAAAGACACCTATAGAAAGGTTACACAGATAGTTCAGAGAATGGACTGAAAACAAAATATCATATGAAAAGAAAAGTATAAATACTCTTGAGGGGGAGTATATGTTGACTATATATTTCCACTTCTGGGACATTTTCTAAATATAGCTTAAATAAAAAGCAATCATATAAAACAATATATCTATGCAATAAAATTCTTTAAGGAATACATTTCAACAATGTAATGGAAACAATTGTTCAGCCTTCCAAATCAATTGAAGTAAATTTATTTTTTGCATGTATAAAACTCACATAAATAGTTATAGTTCTGGTATTTAACTTTAATTATAGATGGAATCTTCAAGAGAGATTTTATTCACATTCCAATAAACAAAGAGTGCAAATTGCCTAAATCACCACTAGGTGACAATGAAATGTTACTGCAATGCACTACCTTATTTTCTAACATATTATACATTACATATTTATTTGTTTGCTCTCTCCTACATGCAAATTAAAGCTCCACTGGGTCCGGAACTTCGCTGTCTTAGTCACAACTGTAACCTCAGCACCTACCACATGGTACCTGGCACATAGTATCCAATATACACTTGTTAAATGAATAATGGTGACTCAACTATGTATTATGGTAGGAATAGGAAGAAGATTACTCCTCATAGGGAGGAGCTAGGTAAGACATTTAAAATATTGAGGAGGTAAACACCAAGTCCTGGTATCTGAGTAGATGAGGGACTGCAGAGGAGAAGGAGTCTAGGATGAAAGGGCAGGTTTCCTATCTGAGTGACCAGGTAAATGATGGCACCATTAAGCAACACAAAGAATTTATGGGGCCGGGCACAGTGGCTCACACCTGTAATACCAGCACTTTGGGAGGCCAAGGTGGGTGGATCACTTGAGATCAGGAGTTCGAGAGCAGCCTGGCCAACATGGTGAAACTTTGTCTCTACTAAAAATACAAAAATTAGCCAGGCATGGTGGTGCATGCTTGTAATCCAGCTACCTGGGAAGCTGAGACAGGATGATTGCTTGAATCCAGGAGGCGGAGGTTGCAGTGAGCTAACACCACTGCACTCCAGCCTGGGTGACACAGTGAGACTCCATATCAAACAAAAGAAAAAATATTTGAGTTTTGAAAGAAAAGTAATGAGTCCACAATTAGATAACCTTAGTTAAGGGGTACCTAAATGCATGTGTCCAGCAGACCACTGAATATATGAGGAAAGGAAAGGATGAGGCTGGAAATATATTTTTGGTAATAGTTATAATCATGAAAATATATGGGATCATACAAAGAGAGAATGTAGAGAAAACCACAATGGAAAAGAACATAAACTTGAAGAACATCAACATTCGGTGAGTGGATATATTTGGGAAAGCCCCAGGAATTAAAGTAAAGAAGCAATTACAAGGTAATAAAGAATCAGAAAAGTCAAGGAAGAAGAGCACTTCAAAAGAAGTGTTTATTCAGGAATACTTAATGGTGCAAAAAAAAAAAAAAAAAAGGCTGGTTAGATAAGAGGCTGAAAAGTATTCCTGGGATTTGATAAAATGAAAGTCAGTTAGAAGCCATTCAAAAAAAAAAATGCTTCACTATGGTAGGGGAAGAAATGTTTCAAGAGTGACTAAAGCCTAGATGTGGACTCCCTCCCACTAAAACACATATTCATGTCAGATATAATAGCATGTTAAAATCCCTAGGTGCTAGAAACAAAGAGGGAACTCAATACCAAAGCATTAAGTATGAGAGCCAATAGAGAAGTGGCTGAGGAACCACACATGAATTGGAGAGGAGGAAACCTGGTTCACAGAAGGCAAAGAATCAGAACTGATACTCCCATATAAAGCAAGGACCCTGGAAAGGCCTGCCTCCTCCATGAAACCAGGACCAGGAAAACTATCCCTGGAAGACACAAGAAACCTTGTCATCTGCCTTCTGTATAGGAACACTGTATTCAGTGATAAATTAAACCCCCAGGCCTATGTGATACACAGATGTGGAATCTGAATTTATACCTCCTAAATTATACAGGATCCCAAACCACAAAATAAACATCGAGAACAAGTCCTCAACTGGTGAAACCCCTGAGTTTCTTCACCAGAAGCAAATGCAAAGCCATTTTGTAGGAACTCTTCCACTATCATTCACAATAAAAATGATCTTGCAATTTTTTTTGAAAAAAGCAAAGACCACACAAGAAAGCCATTCACTAAGAGGGAGTAGAAAGACACAATAAATTGAGAATTAGCACCCTGAAAAGGTGACATAATATAACTGTGACTATCATTAGTGCAAACACTATTTTCAGCCCTTTGCCTTCTGGGCACCTAAGATTACACCTCTTGGCCCACTAGAGGGAGGAGCTAGATGAACAACATGTATATGACTTGTATTAAAGAGACAGGCAGGCCGGGCACGGTGGCTCACACCTGTAATCCCAGCACTTTGCGAGGCTGAGGCAGGTGGATCACCTGAGGTGAGGAGTTCGAGACCAACCTGACCAACATGGTGAAACCCTGTCTCTGCTAAAAACACAAAATTAACCAGGGGAGGTGGCTCATGCCTGTAATCTCAGCTACTCAGGAGGCTGAGGGCAGGAGAATCACTTGAACCTGGGAGGCAGAGAATGCAGTGATCGAGATCGTGCCATTGCATTCCAGCCTGGGCAACAAGAGCAAAACTCAGTCTCAGGAAGAAAAAAAAAAAAAAAGCAGGTTCCAGTATGAGATGCTCTTTTCCTCTAGAATGGCAATTGGTGATACTCAAGACAGTGGCTGACTTCCCGGTCTGGGTCCCTGAGTGATTAGAGTGAGCAGAGGCTTTGATGACCTGCAAAAAATAGATATTAATAGCATATATAAAATATGCACCTTTGCTCTTCTAAATGTCTATTTTTGGATTGTTTGTTATAGTAGGATAAGCTAGCCTGTCCTGTCTGATATTAGGATAATTTAAGATCACTTATAAAATGTTATATATGTTTAATATGACTAAATATATTTTTTTAAAAAGGAAGAGTGACTAGTCAGGAAATGTCAGTCATAAGTGTAGGTTATGTTTTCAAAAACTGTGGCTCACATTAGTAGCAAAGAAATAGTACAGTGGCTAAAAGGGGACACAAGGTTGAGGCCTTAAAAAAAAAAAATAGGAGAGGCTGGGCGTGGTGGCTCACGCCTATAATCCCAGCACTTTAGAAAGCTGAGGTAGGCAGATCACCTAGGTAAGGAGTTCAAGATCACCCAGGACAACACAGCAAAACCCTATCTCTACTAAAAATACAAAAATTAGCTGGGTGTGGTGGCAGGTACCTGTATCCCAGCTACTTAGGAGGCTGAGACAGGAAAATTGCTTGAACCCAGGAGGCGGAGGTTGCAGTGAGCCAAGATCACGCCATTGCACTCCAGCCTGGGCAACAAGAACAAAACTCCATTTCAAAAAAAAAAAAAGGAGAGACTTGAACATATGCACAGGCTGATGGTAAAGATAAACAGATTAATGTAAGAGTTAAAGAAAGTAAAGATTCAATGTATCTCTATCAAATGCCAACGACATTACTCACAGAAATAGGAAAAAAACTCCTAAAATTTAGACGGAACCAGAAAAGAACCTGAATAGCCAAAGCAATTCAGGGTAAAAAGAACAAAGCTGGAGATATCACATTACCTGACTTCAAAATTTAGTATAAAGCTATAGTAATCAAAACAGCATGGTACTGGTGAAAAACGACGACAACAACAAAAAGCAAAAAAAAAAAAAAAAACCAGACACATAAGACTGGGCATAATGGCTCATGCCGCAATCTCAGCATTTTGGGAAGCTGAGGTGGGAGCATTTCTTGAGACCAGAAGTTCAAGACCAGGCTGGGCAACAGAGCAAGATGCCATCTCTACCAAAAATCAAACAAAAAACTTAGCCATGCACAGTGGCGCATGCCTACAGTCTCAGCCACTCAGGAGGCTGAGGTGGGAGAATTGTCTGAGCTCAGGAGCTTGAGGTTACAGTGAGCTATGATCACACCACTATACTCTAGCCTGGGTGATGGAGTGAGACCCTGTCTCTAAAAATAATATAATAAATACAAGAAAATGACTTGTATTAAAAAGGCAATAACAGATGCTGGTGAGGATGTAGAGAAAGGGGAACCTTTGTACACTGTTGATGGGAATGTAAGTAAGTACAGCCACTTTGGGGAATAGTATGGAAGTTCCTCAAAAAACCAAAAATAGAAATACCATATGACTCAGTAATCCCACTATTGGGTATATATCCAAAAGAAAGGAAATCGATATATCAAAGAGATACCTGTACTCCCATGTTTACTGCAGCACTATTCACAATAGCCAAAATATGGAATCAGCCTAAGCATCCATCAATGGATGATGAATGAGTAAAGAAAACATGGCATATATACACAATGGAATATTATTCAGCCATAAAAAGAATGTAATTCTGCAATTTGCAGCAACATGGATACAACTAGAAGACATTAAGTGAAATTAGCCAAGCACAGAGAGCTAGATATTGCATATTCTCATTCATATGCGGGAGCTATTAATAAAAAAGCAAATCCCATGAAAATAGAGAGTAGGTTGGTGCTTATCTGATTCTGGGAAGGGCAGAGTGAAAAAGAGTAAAGGAGGATAAAGCGGAAAAAAAGAATATAAATGTATTTATTACCACTGAACTAACTGTATACTTAATAATGGTCAAGATGGTAAATTTTATATATATGTTCTACTGCAATAAAAAAGAAAAAAAGAAAAAAAACAGGTTTGTCACATAAAAAAAGACAGAAAAGAAAGGCTATATGTAGTTTATTACCCTTACCTAAGCCCTTCAAGCAAATCTTACAAAACCATCAGTTGATTTTTATCACCACTGTCCTCAGAAATCTTACTCCCTTTCTGTATACTAATTAAAAAACTATGGAGTAAAAGGCCCTCAAAATTTCCCCTAAAGAATAAAATATTTTCCCTCTGTACTTTGTCAGTCCTCCTGTCTTCTATCTTCATAGCAGAAACCAACTATAGTTCTATAAACATACTATAGTTGGGATACTGGAGTGGTGAATGTTACTTAGCAATGTCCGTGTATTGGTCCTTCAAAGAGCTGTGCCTGACTTTTGACGCATAATTTGTTCTTCAAAATGTGAACAGGCTGAACGTGCACAGGTCAAACAGTGGAATTTCATGTTATACAAGGAATCCTGTTAGGATCTTCATAGACACATTTTCAGGATTTACATGTTCTTCAGTCTTTTTATTTTCCTTCACTTACCAGCAGAAATCAAAGAAACAAGAAAATCGAGAGTAAAGATGTACTATTTTGGGCACACCAATAATTTTCTATCTTTATCTCAATTGTATTAGATTATTAGACCTAACTATCTTTTTGTTACTATTAGTAACTTTATATTTAAATTTCCCAATTATTTGTATAAATAAGGGAAAAATGCAATAAAATATACATATAGCTGCACAAACTTACAACAAAGATGGCAATAAGAAAGACATATGAATGTCTAAAACTGGCAAGTTATCTGAACCCCAGAGCATATCAGAAATGCCTGCAAATAAACAGGACAGCAATCCCAATAAAAAATGAGTAACACTTTACAGAAGAGGGAATTCAAAGGCTAAGAAGTATATGAATAGACGTTCAAATTCATTAGTAATGAAATAAATGCAATTTAGAACAACGAGGAAGTATATTAAAAATTAGAATGCTGAAGAATGTCAAGAGCTGATGAAGAAGAGGGACATAAAAACACATTTGTTGAGGCGTAGACTTAACAGTGGAATGTAGCCTTTCCACTCTAAAGGAATCTGGCAGTGTTTTGTTAAAGAGGTGTGTGTGTGTGTCCCACAACCTCACACTTCCAGCCCTGAGTATATATTCCAAAGACATTCTCACACAGGAATTTCAGGGAAAAAATACAAAGGTGATCTCTGAAGTACTGCTGTGGTAGTGGGAAGCTAGAGAAATCTGGTTGTCTATCAGTGGGGGAGTCATTGGTAAAATGTGGTGGATGAGCATACATGATGAACATGCATGCAACAGTTCCTTCGAAGCAATTTTTTATTGCTGTAATTGTAATTTCTCCATTCTCTCATCCACCTTTTTCTATGGACTATGAGCTCTTCAAGGGCAGAGATTGAACCTTGTTGATCTTTGTTTCCAAGTCATCATAGACTGTTCCTAGCCATAGTAGGTATTTATTAAATTCTTAATAAATGAATAAAAATGGATTTAATAAAGCTTTTAAGATGAAAAACCAAACAGTGTATACACAATATGAGAACACAATTCTCACTTCTACGTAAAACAACAGTTTGACAGTAACTCCAATAATAGTGGCAGTTTAACATTTTTCTTCACTTTGGACTTAACTAGAGATAACAGCACAAACTGATGTTAGTCCAGAAATGCTCAGGTATGTTACAAAACTATGAGAAATGGCTTTATTTCTAAAATATAATATAAATGCTAGAAAAATCTAGTAGGGACTATTGTAGATAACCTCAGATCAATGCATGTTTCTATGAAAAAAAATGTGTTGCATGTTCAATGGATGAAGCATCAAATATGAAACGACAGCTCAATGGTTTGCATTATTTTTTTAAAAGAATTGGCTAGCCACATTTATGTATGATGTTTAGAATCCACTAAGAGCAGCTATAATGGAAATGTCAGTTGAAACTACTTCACTATTTGCCTTTAAAAGTGTTGTGCTGCATTTTAAAGACACTTAGATATTTGGCATTAAAAACCGTGGTGATCACATGATTTCTCTCAGAGGAAATTGCAAGGATCGGGGAAAAGGACAAAAGGAGACACTGGCAGTAGAGGCAGAAAGTCAGTTTTCAGCTCCAAACCTCTGCTCCTGAGGTTTTCCTCTAATCATAACAAGTCAACTGTCTATGCATTTATCAGGAAAATGTCTTCCCACAATTCTGATGTTTTCAGCTGCTGCTGTGTTCTCTTGGATGAACATTTCAGAGAAAAGACAGGAACAGATGTGAAAGACGTAATAATTTATTAGGAACTAGTGGAGCTTGTGCTTTGTTCAGGGCAATCACATGTCCTAAAGCATAATATCACAGGACATAAACATGCCTCTAAACAATTCAGTTTTTATGAAGCAGAAGTGGAAGAAGTAGAAAACCAGTAGTAGTTGTAATTTTGTACTATAACATTTTGCATTAAAGGGGACACATTTTGAACTAACTCCAAGATACTACTATATCCATTCTATTTAGCTAATGGAACAGGAGTCTATTTTAACCATCTAGAAAAGAATGGGATTAAAAGTCTTTCTATTACATATTTTTACAAATGCATGATACTAGAGAGGAACCTTAACAGGGCACACATTCTATATTTTTGTGACAAGAGCTACAGTTATTATTATAGTACTAAGTCTTCAACCTAGCCTTCTATTGTTCTTTTGAAAGACAAAAAATAAAACTCATTTTTAAAATGATAGATTCAGAAAATAAAAGGTGAAATGATCAACATCCCTAGCCAAATGCACAAGCTTTGCAAAACAAAAAAACAACAGCAATAAAATCTTTCACTAGAAAAACAGCATCGCCAAAATTAACCTGTTCCTTGTGTAACTTGTTTGGCATGATTTGGCACCCAGTAAATCCGTACCTAAAGAATGATAGGCCAGTGATTCCTGGACTCAGTACCAATTCAGCTCCAGACTAATGGGTCACTGTCAGGCCAAGTCAGAGGGCTGCCCTTGTCCTCTCATGTAACACTGGTTGTAATTCCAGAATAATGTAGCACAGTAAGATATGCACCATCACCTACTCCTACTTCCTCTTCTCACCCTCAAAAAGGAGACTGTCACCACATTTATTGTACAAGATCATAATAAGACTCCAATTTTCTCA
The DNA here is from genome assembly GCF_003255815.1 of Theropithecus gelada. NCBI lineage: Eukaryota > Metazoa > Chordata > Mammalia > Primates > Cercopithecidae > Theropithecus > Theropithecus gelada. The sequence continues at coordinate 22,296,172 of NC_037678.1, read as the reverse complement.
TACTTCCTCTAGGAAGTCCTCCTACTCTGCTTGTGCCTCTGTCCCACTGCCTGACCCGCTCAGGATGAAGGAGGTAAAAACCTGTACCTTTCTTCCTAGCCTTAGGTATATCACCCTAATTTAGGCTCTCTTGATTTCTCCCAAGGGCAATTAGCTCATTCAACAAAGTTATTGAGCACCTACTATGTACAAAACAGCATTCTAGGTTCTGGGTATACAACAGAAAACTAAATACACAAAAAAGTCTGTAATCATAGAACATTCTAGTAGGAGAAAACAGACAATGAAAAAATTAAGTAGAGTAATGATATAGTTAGTACAGTAGAAGGCTGAAACCTGTGCAGGAATCGGGAGAATATTAGCAACACAATGATAGCTGCAGGCCTCAATGAGAAAGCCCAAGCATGATGGAAGTTGCAGGAGAGGAGGTTAGAAAGAGAAAAGGAGCTCAAGCTCTGAAAGGTCTTGTAAGGCCACTCAAAGGATCTTGGCTTTTATTGTATGTGAGATGAGAAGCTACTCTGATGGTTTTGAGCAGCAAAGAGGCGTACTCTGTCTGACTTACTATTTTAACTGATCCTTCCAATAGATGTTAATAGGTGTTTCACATAAAAAGAATTCAAATAAATTTGAATAACCCTCTCTACCGAATGCCTCCCTTTATGATTAACAAAGTGCCTTAGCACATTTAAAGCTCTCAGAGCTCCAGCAGAAAGAAGCCAATGCTTATTTATTTATTTTTGTGACTGGCCCTCACTATATTGCTGAGGTTGGTCTTGAACTCCTGTCCTCAAGCAATCTTGCCACTTCAGCCTCTCAAGTAGCTAGGATATCATATATCTACTAGTCCCATATAATCATCTCACTATTGGAATACCTTTTAACATCTCACAGAATATAGTTCAGATCTAAGGCCAGGAAACACTGGCCTAGATGCTTTGAGATCTAGTATTCTAAGACTCTGTATCAGAAACACTTTAGAAGACTCCTAACTAAACTGACATTATACAGGGCCAACAAAGTTTGTTATGAAAAATAGATAACTTCAGGCTTTGGATGTCTATCCTTTCTCTTTCTCTCTCTCACTCTCCCTCTCTCTGTCTCTCGAGTGAAATAATAACAAAGAGAAGGGGAAGGGAATCAGGAATACCTGGAAGCAAAGTCAGGCTAAAATATCCCTCAACAGACTGTGATACTAGGCAAAATCAAAGTTAAGGTCATCAGTTCAACCAGAGACCCCTTGGTGTCTCCTCTGTCACATAAGAGTAGTTCAACCACTTGAACTGTTACAACTAACACAACCCTGCAGCCATTTATATCCGACACAATGTTTAGTCATCTCAGTCACTGACTTTGTAAATTAGGCTTTATGCAAGCAATAGTTTGGAGTTGCTAATCTAGAAAAATAGTTTTCCATACTACAGTATGGCTTCATTAAAGTTACGTCTTTTAAAGCAATATATTCATCATCCAATTTGTTTCTTTGATCTTCTCTTATTTACATCAAAGTATCTCAAATAAGTTTCCTATGTCCATAATATTTCTTAGTCACTGAAGCTTAATATAAACTAACAGCTGATTTCTATAGCTTCATCTGCGATACAATCAACTATGAGATTTCCCTCTTAAAATGAAAAAATATGAATAAAGTAAAATCAATGCTAATGAAGAGACTAAACTGACAGATCTAGGAGTAGGATTGCTATTTGTTGAGTTCCCCAAGGAGCAGTGACTGACTCTCTCATTTATTATATACATAAAGAGGGCAAATATGTCATCCCACAAGGCCCAAGTAGAAATGGAGAACCAGGGCTTTCCTTATGGGAAGGGGATAGTTCCTACGATGAGAATGACTACCAGAAGCCAGACCTTTATGAGACTACCAGAGATCCAAAGTGGTTGACAGAGAAGCACACCAGGAACAGAGTGGAAGCCAAGCTACAGAGCCCAGCGAAGGGGTGAGAGGCACGGGTGGGTCATGAATTAAAACTAGCAAAGACCAACAAGAGGAGACCAAGCAAGCCAAGAAGGCAGTCTGGAAGAATTCTAGAATCAGAGTTGAAAAGTCCAAAGTATTTTTAAGAAAGCCCTAAAATTGGCTTTCATGGGGAAGCTTTACGTTAGGTGTCGATTGAGATGAATAAGAGACAAATGACAGTTTTTGCCATCAAAAGATCAACAATAATAATGACTAGCATCTATTACATCCTTACTATATATTATACATGATGTTAATGTGTTACATTCATTTAATCTCTTTAACAGGCCTCTGAAATATGTCTTAATCCTCATTTTACAGACGAGTAAACAAAGGTTTAGAGAGATTGAGCAACTCAACTTTTTAAAAACAGTAAAACTCTATTGCATTTGTGATTCACATATTATAATACGTTACATACAATAGCCCAAAATAAACATCTCATGCCAGTGACACAAAAATGAATATCAGGCCAAAAAAAATGAGCAATAAGTACATTATTGCTTTCTTTAATTATAAACATTCAATTATGAATGAAGACAATTTACTACATACTGATGCAGTTTTCTTTTCATTTCATATAATCATCCTACTCTCCTATACCTACACTATTCAGTATGTTCCTGTGTTAATTCTTATATGTGTGTGGAGCAAAATAATAATAATAATAATTGTAATAATAATATAGTATTTTGTACTTTTAATGGGGTGATGTTGATAGATCAGTCCTCAGATTCTATATGGCAAGAGATCATGTTGATGCAGCATTTAGGGAAGGCCGACCAGAGAGGATAAGCTTGATCTAAGTTTTTATCTCAGAACAAAAGGAGTAGGGGGTTAGTCAGGATAGAGAATAGGATCCACAAACAGAGTAGCAGTAAATGATAGTGGAAAGGCAATTAGGAGCTGGATCACAAAGGGCCACAGTTAAAAAGTTTAGACTGACTTGTGGGTTATGGTGACTTGTTGGTAGATTTGATACAGGAGGATGCTCTGTTTAGATCTGCACTTCGAAATTCTACTATAAGATCTTAGGGAGAATGGGTTAAAAAGAGGGAGTGGGGAGGCAGAAAGACCAATTCAGAGGTTATTGTTATGGCCACGTGATATGGTTTGGCTGTGTCCCCACCCAAATCTCATCCTGAATTATAGCTCCCATAATCCCCATATGTCATGGGAGAAACCTCATCAGAGGTAACTGAATCATGAGGGCAGATTTTTCCCATGCTGCTCTCATGATAGTGAATACATCTCACAAGATCTGATGGTTTTATAAAGGGGAGTTCCCCTGCACACACTCTCTTGCCTGCTGCCATGTAAGACATGCCCTTGCTCCTCCTTCACCTTCCACCATGAGTGTGAGGCCTCCCCAGCCATGTGGAACCACATGTGAGTCCACTAAACCTTCTTTTCTTTATAAATTACCCATTCTCGGGTATTTCTTCATAGCAGTATGAAAATGGATTAATACACCGTGCCTCTTCCATCATGTGGGAAGCAACACAGAACATAAATTAAAATGTTTAAACGTATTCGGGAGAAGATGATGAGGGTGTCCATTACAGGCCCCGGGAAGAAGAATAAAGGATATTTGGAAGAGATAGACAGATACATAGATATTTCATATATATGATATATAGATATAAATAAATATACGCACATGTGCATGTGTGTGTACACACGCACACACATGCATGTGCAGGCACATGTGCTTAAATGAGGCCTGAAGACTGCCTTGGTTGTGGGGAATGTTAAAAACTGCCAGGTTTCTGCATGGAGCATCAGGGGAGTCAGAATGACCACATTGGAGGGAAAAGAGATGAAGAACATGGGTTTAGACCTGCTGAATTGAAAGTACCGGTGATATACACTGAAGACTGCAATATAAGTGTAAAGTTTAAAAGCAAGATCCAGGGTGAAGATATATCTCTAGAGACTTCTGAATGATTCCTTATATTCCCCCAGAGATAACAGTACTGAATATTAGGTTGAACTATATGAAACTACCAATATTCTATTTTTTTGACCTCTAAAAATGACAATTTCAACATGAGAATCTACTTTATCTATGAGTTCCTTGAAAATAAGACAATATGTAAATATATAAGTATTTCTAAAACAGAATCCACAACAGATATTTCACAAATATGCTGCAAGAATAAAGAATAAATTACATACATTTATGAATCCTGTGCTCGTTGTTGTTATGTGGTTTTGTAAAATTATTATGAAAATTTGCATATTTTACACAATTAATAGAACTATAAGACTGATGTATTGCTCAATGGTAATTTCAAGCAATTGTCTTTTGTGGGGTCATGCACACCATGTATCCATCCCATGATTTTCTGCCTATGTGAGGAACTAGTAACTATAGTTTTTCAAATGGTTTATCAGTGCTCATTAATTTACTTACTCCCAACCAGTCTTTGTAGAGGGAGAAATGAGAAGAGGTGGATACCAGATCACCAACGGAAATGTTTTCTCTAAGAAGGTACCTCAGTTTCCGCATCTGCAAAGTAGAGATATCACTTGTATCTGTGGCTGACTATAAGGATTAGAGGAGATATTGCATGTACCGCATGGGACACAAGAGAAGCTTAGTAAATGGGTGCTTTTGTTACTATGTCAGTGTTGTCAAATGACCAGCAGCAACTATTCAAAAATCATCTCCTATGTCAGGTTGCTGATGATCGACTATACAAGTTTATTTATAAGCTTAAAATTCTTGGGACAAGAATTTAGTGGAAGCAATGTTGACACAAAAAGCCAGACATAGTAAATGATACATATATTCAGAAAAACTATGTAGTAACCATTGAATCATAAAGATCTTAGAACAGAAAATGGCCTTTAGAAGTTATCTCATCATTATTCCTTCAACAACCCCCAGATAGAGGTGAGAAAGCCTAAATATTTCAGGGATGGCAATAATTATTATAATTATTTTAAAAGTTTCTCCTTTTTGCCAGGCGTGGTGGCTCACACCTGTAATCCCAGCACTTTGGGAGGCCGGAGAAGGCAGATCACTTGAGGCCAGGAGTTAAGACCAGCCTGGCCAACATGGCAAAACCCTGTCTCTACTAAAAATACAAAAATTAGCCAGGCATGGTGGTATGCGCCTGTAGTCCCATCTACTCAGGAAGTTGAGGTAGGAGAATCACTTGAACCTAGAAGGCAGAGGTTGCGTGAGCCAAGATCACACCACTACACTCCAGCTTGGGCAACAGAGCGAGACTTTGTCTCAAAAAAAAAAAAAAAAAAGTTCTGCTTTTGTTGGGCTTAAATTAAAAAGCATGTATGAAAATGTCAGCTAAGCTGATTCTAGTCACTCTTAGTCCCGTTTTCCCTTCTGACAACATGGACGGCAAGTTTATTACTTTCTCAAAAGGAATCATAGGAATATAATACACATTAAGGTATCTTCAACCTGCGTGTATCATTTTCAGTCATGCTTATTTATCAGATAATTAAGCCACCACACTGAGGTATAATGATGATTGCACTGATAACCCAAAATCTTCACTCCTTCCAATGGGGATGTGGGTTGACTCTGGGTTCAGCAACGTTCACTTGCCTAGACAAATAGATGTTAGCAAATGTGATGCAAGCATAAGGTTGACAAGCACTTGCTCCTTGTTTTCATCATAATAGTGTGCCCAAGGTGATCTGTTAGAGGATGACAGCCTGGTGAGCAGTTGTCCCAGGGAGGCCTCAGATATGCAAGAGAGGCTGAGCATAATCAGGGAAATTGCCAAGCCACTGACTTCAGCTGACTACAGACAAGTAAGTAAGCCCCATGGAATGCAGCTCAGGTCAAAGATGTATAAGCAAAAATAAATGTGTATGGTTTTATGCTACCCATGTTTTGTGGTTATTTTGTCACAGAGCATTACTATGGCAATATAAAACTGATATAGTGACCGTTAAGCATCCAAAAATTGTCTACTTACTAACCCTATAAAAACCCAGACTTCACCAGAATGACTACATGATGGCATCTCAATGACAACGTGAGTTATCTGTACAAAAACCACTGTTCTCCAGGTGTTTATAAACAGTCTGATTTAAATACAGGGTTAAATATGGAACCTTTCCAATTATACTACTTTTAAACTCAAAATTAGAAGGCATCAACAATATTGAATTGCTAGGATTATATCCATTTGAGAAAACTGAGTAACAGTTGATCTCTAGGTACATGTGGGGGACTAGTAGTGTACTGTACTACACCTTGGGCTAAGTGACCTACAACATGTTTCCTATGACCAATTTCTGTGATTTCTTACTCTATATCTTGAAAGAAGCTAGTTACCTAACTACACAGAAACACTGGTTTCTAGTGAGAAGAAAGAACAGTTGGATTTCTATTCCTACTTCCTGGCAAGGTTTCTTCAGTAGGTTTCTCAAGAGTCTAATCTTGGCATATCAATGTGGAAGAAAGTTTATAAGCTGGGAAATCTATTGCTTTTAATAGTCACTCAGGACGCTAAAACAGCTAGGTGCCAGGGCAAATCACTCTGTAGAAAATGGGAACAAGACAAGCCTAATATCTGTTTCTGGAATTTGGTGGGAGGAGGACCAAAGTCATTGCCTTCTTTTGATCCTTTACCTATGTCAATTATTTTGTAAATAAGAGAAATAAAATGTAACAAAAAATAAATATGGATGTTTGAGAGTCATAATACTGAATATGCTAATATGTATAAAATATTTTTGAGTTCTTCAGAGGAAGATCATCATATAAATTAAACCTAGTACTATTAATCCTATTATCCAATCAACACACATGAATTAAACCTGCAGTACCTAATCAGAAGTGGGTACTCCCTAGACATATTAAAGCCAATAAAATCAATTAGAACATTACTAAGTCCAAATGTCTTTGCTCAAGTAATTATTTTTGTAGTCTCTCTAAAATGATTCATATGTCACATTCCAACATAATAGGACAGGACAGGATCAAGTCCTTTGGGACTAGGACTAGTGAGCTGCACTGAAATCCTTTTACTAACATTTTCAAAGTTTAATATCAGGTATTTTACCTTATTTAAACCTAAAGGGTATGTCAACGCCTAGTGTGCCATCAAGAACAGGCTCTTTATTGTCCTATTAGGGTGGAGATGCATACTCTGTAAACTAAAGAGATTAAAAGCAAATGGAGGATATGAACCAGATTAATGATCTGGTCCCTGCAGCCTTACCAGAGAGTTTACTTAAAATGAAAGCTTTGGATGCTGATCCAACTTTTTCGATTTAACCAGCGTTCTCACTTGAATGGCCGTCATAACAGCATTACTACTGAAATCCTCTAGCTCATTCTTTCCAAGGCTTCTAGAAAGAAGAACATTGCAGAGAAATGGGATCCAAGGTACCGCCTGCAGTGGGCGCAGGAAAGGAGTACTACAAGTTCAACAGCAGAGACAGTGTGGGGCGTGTGCCAACAAATGTTCTTTTAAAAGACTGATTCATGAGGTTAGGTAAAAATCTTTTCATCTAGGTCACTGGAAAACATCCTTGAAGGCAGACTGACTTCAAGACTCATCTATGTTAATGATATATGTAGGAACAAAAGCCAATTGCCATGGTATTGCATACTTAGTAGCAAGAACCACTAAACCAGAGCGGGCTCTGTGAAATACTAGTTTGAAAATATCTGATTCTAAAAGAGAATCAGTTTTCCTTTCAAGTGGTAATGAGAATTCCAGATCTTCTATAAGTATGCATTTAATGGGAAATGCAATGATCCTCACCATACCTTCATGTCTAATTCCCACTTTTTCCCCTTTGCAGATTACCAGAGAATTCGGTTTTTGGTTGTTCCTCATCTAGACATCTAGTTTCTTAGATGTTAGCTCTTAGACACCCTTCGTGGTGTCTTTTTGAGAAATGCAGAAATATTTCGTCTTCAGTCAAAGTTATTTAATTTATATTTCTATTTTGGTGAGAAAGAGTAATGTATTTATTATGACAATCTATTTTTTCTGATACATTTTCTATTACTTAAAAAAACTTTTTGCATTCACAATCATAAAGAAAGCATGCTATATCTTTAATAATATGCCTAATACAGGTCTCAGTGTGCTGGCCAGTGAATGTTTGAATACTGCCAACACCCAGCGGCCTTCTGGCAGCACTGGGCCTTCTAAAAGCTGTTCTCTGGCAATAGTCTTTCATGCAAGCACTAATTTTATTATAGCTAGTTTATGATTTTCCCTCATTTCCCTGCTATTTTTAAATGTGGGGCTGTAACAGGAGGTGTCTAGAGGCCCAGGAGATGAGGGAACCATTACATACTGTTGGGTCTCTGTGGTATCAGTGGCCTTTGGAAGCTAAGGATTTCAAATACGATGTCAAAGGGTATTTGAATACAGGGTCCCTCAGGAACTATGCCCAATGAGAAACACATTGCTTTGCTCTCTTTATTTTACTTTTAATTTCTGCTTTCAAGTTGTTGTGGTCTCTCAACACTCTTCCCAGTTTTGTTCTTTAGAGTTATTTTTGTACATTGCCCACTCTAGCCAGACCTGTTTAGCAACATTTAACAACACTGTCTTGGGAGATGAGTTTTTTACATCCAGTATGATGTACCAGTACTGACTTCTATAACACAATGTTAAAACAGTTCATAATGTGAATAAAACCCTGCATGAAAAAATATCAATTTTACTTGATATTATTCCCCATGTAATTCTGGGCTGCAAGTTTTCAGAAAGACTGGCTAATCAGAAAAAAAGTTTGAAAAATTAGAGTGGTTTTCAAGGATGGTTTATGGGGATGAAGAAAGACATTTATGAAACAGGAGAGGAGGGAAGCCATGTGCTTTTCTTAAATTAGGCTTATGTCTGATAACTGGGATAAACAAGTCTCGCATAAGAAGATGACAACTAGTGTTCTGGATCCAAATCCAACCTGTGCCATCCCAATCAACCTCTATAGTCAGAAGAATGAAGGGAAGAAAGAAGCACAAGATAGAACACAAGCAGCACAACGATAAAGATGAAAACACCCTCAGTTTAAATTGCAGTAAAACACATGCAAAACAGTGGAGACCACTGGTAAGAACTATTGACAAAAAAGCCAAACTCTGTAAAATATTTGAAGAGACTTATCCTGAACCAAATGTGAGGACCATGACCCATGACACAGCCCCAGGAGGTCCTGACAACATGTGCCCAAGCTGGCTGCGTTACAGCTTGGTTTTATATGTTTTAAGGAGACATAAAGCATCAATCAGTGCATGTAAGGTATGTATTGATTCAATCTGGAAAAGCAGGACAATTCAAAGGGGTAAAAAACAAAAGGCCAATGACAAAAAGAGACACATTGAGAGAGCATTTGAATCCTAAAACTGTATTTTTAACAAAGAGCAAATACTGCAAACGTGACTATTCAGGGTTACATTCATGCTAAAACAAAATAAAGAGAGATAGGAAAAGTCACAAGCATATAAAATGATGGATCTGGCAATACTATTAAATAGTAGCAATCCCTGGATCAGACAGTGCCTAACAAATGTGCTTTACCTGAAAAAGACTGAGAACCCAAAGCAACTGTAGACTTCTTTTTCAGATTGTCCTAAATGTAGATTATACTCTGACATTAAAAAAAATAAAAAATAAAAAAACCCCACAAAGTTTAAAGTAGCTTTAATATGTACAGAGGTCACTCAGCAATATTTATTCCCCATTAATGTTCTTTTCTATTAATTTATTTCCATACGTGTTTCACTTATCCTAACATAAAAACTAAAGGGCAAAGATATGCAACCCAGTTATACATCCTTGCACAGTATGAGACACCAGGTAATCAAGCTGTGTTACCATAAAAGCCACTGTCAGCCAGATCCAGTGGCATATGACTATAGTCCCAGCTACTCAGGAGACTAAGGCAGGAGGACTTCTTGGGCCCAGGAGTTTGAGACCAGCCTGGGCAACATAGCGAGACTCTTGCCTCAAAAAAAAAAGAAAACAAAAAAACAAAAAAAAAAAAACAAAGCCACTGTCAATGGCTCTTCTACGGGATCCATAAACCAGATCAAACTCTTTAGCCACAGTCAGCTCCATTCATTCAACTGTGCATCCTCTGGATTTACAAATATGTTTATCTCTTTTTTATAAAAGAAGCTACCAATTTGATAACATTACGATTATACAAGCATTCTTAAAGTAAATTACAAAAATCCAAGACAATATTCTTTGTGGTTTTTTCATTTTTTTTGTGTGTGCTTAAAATTTCTTTTTTTAAATTTTTTGTTGTTTTTTGTTTTTTTATTATTATTATACTTTAAGTTCTAGGGAACATGTGCATAATGTGCAGGTTTCTTACATATGTATACTTGTGCCATGTTGGTGTGCTGTACCCATCAACTAGTCAGCACCCATCAACTCATCATTTACATCAGGTATAACTCCCAATGCAATCCCTCCCCCCTCCCCGTGATAGGCCCCAGTGTGTGATATCCCCCTTCCCGAGTCCAGGTGATCTCATTGTTCAGTTCCCACCTATGAGTGAGAACATGCGGTGTTTGGTTTTCTGTTCTTGCGATAGTTTGCTGAGAATGATGGTTTCCAGCTGCATCCATGTCCCTACTAAGGACACAAACTTATCCTTTTTTATGGCTGCATAGTATTCCAAGCTGTATATGTGCCACATTTTCTTAATCCAGTCTGTCACTGATGGACATTTGGGTTGATTCCAAGTCTTTGCTATTGTGAATAGTGCCGCAATGAACATACGTGTGCATGTGTCTTTATAGCAGCATGATTTATAATCCTTTGGGTATATCCCCAGTAATGGGATGGCTGGGTCATATGGTACTTCTAGTTCCAGATCCTTAAGGAATCGCCATACTGTTTTCCATAATGGTTGAACTAGTTTACAATCCCACCAACAGTGTAAAAGTGTTCCTATTTCTCCACATCCTCTCCAGCACCTGTTGTTTCCTGACTTTTTAATGATTGCCATTCTAACTGGTGTGAGATGGTATCTCATTGTGGTTTTGATTTGCATTTCTCTGATGGCCAGTGATGATGAGCATTTTTTCATGTGTCTGTTGGCTGTATGAATGTCTTCTTTTGAGAAATGTCTGTTCATATCCTTTGCCCACTTTTTGATGGGGTTGTTTGTTTTTTTCTTGTAAATTTGTTTGAGTTCTTTGTAGGTTCTGGATATTAGCCCTTTGTCAGATGAGTAGATTGCAAAAATTTTCTCCCATTCTGTAGGTTGCCTGTTCACTCTGATGGTAGTTTCTTTTGCTGTGCAGAAGCTCTTTAGTTTAATTAGATCCCATTTGTCAATTTTGGCTTTTGTTGCCGTTGCTTTTGGTGTTTTAGACATGAAGTTCTTGCCCATGCCTATGGCCTGAATGGTATTACCTCGGTTTTCTTCTAGGGTTTTTATGGTATTAGGTCTAACATTTAAGTCTCTAATCCATCTTGAATTAATTTTCGTATAAGGAGTAAGGAAAGGATCCAGTTTCAGCTTTCTACTTATGGCTAGCCAATATTCCCAGCACCATTTACTAAATAGGGAATCCTTTCCCCATTTCTTGTTTTTCTGAGGTTTATCAAAGATCAGATGGCTGTAGATGTGTGGTATTATTTCTGAGGACTCTGTTCTGTTCCATTGGTCTATATCTCTGTTTTGGTACCAGTACCATGCTGTTTTGGTTACTGTCGCCTTGTAGTATAGTTTGAAGTGAAGTAGTTTGATGCCTCCAGCTTTGTTCTTTTCACTTAGGATTGTCTTGGCAATACGGGCTCTTTTTTGGTTCCATATGAACTTTAAAGCAGTTTTTTTCCAATTCTGTGAAGAAACTCATTGGTAGCTTGATGGGGATGGCATTGAATCTATAAATTACCTTGGGCAGTATGGCCATTTTCACGATATTGATTCTTCCTATCCATGAGCATAGTATGTTCTTCCATTTGTTTGTGTCCTCTTTTATTTCACTGAGCAGTGGTTTGTAGTTCTCCTTGAAGAGGTCCTTTACATCCCTTGTAGTTGGATTCTTAGGTATTTTATTCTCTTTGAAGCAATTGTGAATGGAAGTTCATTCACGATTTGGCTTTCTGTTTGTCTATTACTGGTGTACAAGAATGCTTGTGATTTTTGCACATTAATTTTGAATCCTGAGACTTCGCTGAAGTTTCTTATCAGCTTAAGGAGATTTTGGGCTGAGAAGGTGGGGTTTTCTAAATATACAATCATGTCATCTGCAAACAGGGACAATTTGACTTCTACTTTTCCTAACTGAATACCCTTGATTTCTTTCTCTTGCCTGACTGCCCTAGCCAGAACTTCCAACACTATGTTGAATAGGAGTGGTGAGAGAGGGCATCCCTGTCTTGTGCCAGTTTTCAAAGGGAATTTTTCCAGTTTTTGCCCATTCAGTAGGATATTGGCTGTGGGTTTGTCATAAATAGCTCTTATTATTTTGAGATACGTTCCATCAATACCGAATTTATTGAGCGTTTTTAACATGAAGGGCTGTTGAATTTTGTCAAAGGCTTTTTCTGCATCTATTCAGATAATCATGTGGTTTTTGTCTTTGGTTCTGTTTATATGCTGGATTACGTTTATTGATTTGCAAATGTTGAACCAGCCTTGCATCCCAGGGATGAAGCCCACTTGATCATGGTGGATAAGCTTTTTGATGTGCTGCTGGATCTGGTTTGCCAGTATTTTATTGAGGATTTTTGCATCGATGTTCATCAGGGATATTGGTCTAAAATTCTCTTTTTTTGTTGTGTCTCTGTCAGGCTTTGGTATCAGGATGATGTTGGCCTCATCAAATGAGTTAGGGAGGATTCCCTCTTTTTCTATTGATTGGAATAGTTTCAGAAGGAATGGTACCAGCTCCTCCTTGTACCTCTGGTAGAATTCAGCTGTGAATCCATCTGGTCTTGGACTTTTTTTGGTTGGTAGGCTATTAATTATTGCCTCAATTTCAGAGCCTGCTATTGGTCTATTCAGGGATTCAGCTTCTTTCTGGTTTAGTCTTGGAAGAGTGTAAGTGTCCAGGAAATTATCCATTTCTTCTAGATTTTCTAGTTTATTTGCATAGAGGTGTTTATAGTATTCTCTGATGGTAGTTTGTATTTCTGTGGCGTCGGTGGTGATATCCCCTTTATCATTTTTTATTGCATCTATTTGATTCTTCTCTCTTTTCTTATTAGTCTTGCTAGCGGTCTATCAATTTTGTTGATCTTTTCAAAACACCAACTCCTGGATTCATTGATTTTTTTGGAGGGTTTTTTGTATCTCTATCTCCTTCAGTTCTGCTCTGATCTTAGTTGTTTCTTGCCTTCTGCTGGCTTTTGAATGTGTTTGTTCTTGCTTCTCTAGTTCTTTTAATTGTGATGTTAGAGTGTCAATTTTAGATCTTTCCAGCTTTCTCTTGTGGGCATTTAGTGCTATAAAGTTCCCTCTACACACTGCTTTAAATGTGTTCCAGAGATTCTGGTATGTTGTGTCTTTGTTCTCATTGGTTTCAAAGAACATCTTTATTTCTCCCTTCATTTCGTTGTGTACCCAGTAGTCTTTCAGGAGCAGGTTATTCAGTTTCCACATAGTTGAGAGGTTTTGATTGAGTTTCTTAGTCCTGAGTTCTAGTTTGATTGCACTGTGGTCTGAGAGACAGTTTCTTATAATTTCTGTTCTTGTACATTTGCTGAGGAGTGCTTTACTTCCAATTGTGTGGTCAATTTTGGAATAAGTGTGATGTGGTGCTGAGAAGAATGTATATTCTGTTGATTTGGGGTGGAGAGTTCTGTAGATGTCTATTAGGTCTGCTTGCTGCAGAGATGAGTTCAATTCCTGGATATCCTTGTTAACTTTCTGTCTCGTTGATCTGTCCAATGTTGATAGTGGGGTGTTGAAGTCTCCCATTATTATTGTATGGGAGTCTAAGTCTCTTTGTAAGTCTCTAAGGACTTGCTTTATGAATCTCGGTGCTCCTGTGTTGGGTGCATATATATTTAGGATAGTTAGCTCTTCCTGTTGAATTGATCCCTTTACCATTATGTAATGGCCTTCTTTGTCTCTTTTGATCTTTGATGGTTTAAAGTCTGTTTTATCAGAGACTAGTATTGCAACCCCTGCTTTTTTTGGTTCTCCATTTGCTTGGTAGATCTTCCTCCATCCCTTTATTTTGAGCCTATGTATGTCTCTGCATGTGAGATGGGTCTCCTGAATACAGCAGACTGATGGCTCTTGACTCTTTATCCAGTTTGCCAGTCTGTGTCTTTTAATTGGAGCATTTAGTCCATTAACATTTAAGGTTAATATTGTTATGTGTGAACTTGATCCTGCCATTATGATATTAACTGGTTATTTTGCTCGTTAGTTGATGCAGTTTCTTCCTAGCCTCGATGGTCTTTACATTTTGGCATGTTTTTGCAATGGCTGGTACCGGTTGTTCCTTTCCATGTTTAGTGTTTCCTTCAGGGTCTCTTGTAAGGCAGGCCTGGTGGTGACAAAATCTCTAAGCATTTGCTTATCTGTAAAGGATTTTATTTCTCCTTCACTGACGAAACTTAGTTTGGCTGGATATGAAATTCTGGGTTGAAAATTCTTTTCTTTAAGAATGTTGAATATTGGCCCCCACTCTCTTCTGGCTTGTAGAGTTTCTGCCGAGTGATCTGCTGTTAGTCTGATGGGCTTCCCTTTGTGGGTAACCCGACCTTTCTCTCTGGCTGCCCTTAAGATTTTTTCCTTCATTTCAACTTTGGTGAATCTGGCAATTATGTGTCTTGGAGTTGCTCTTCTTGAGGAGTATCTTTGTGGCATTCTCTGTATTTCCTGAATTTGAATGTTGGCCTGCCCTACTAGGTTGGGGAAGTTCTGGATGATATCCTGAAGAGTGTTTTCCAACTTGGTTCCATTTTCCCCCTCACTTTCAGGCACCCCAATAAGATGTAGATTTGGTCTTTTTACATAATCCCATACTTCTTGCAAGCTTTGTTCATTTCTTTTTCTTCTTTTTTCTTTAGATTTCTCTTCTCGCTTCATTTCATTCATTTGATCCTCAATCGTTGATACTCTTTCTTCTGGTTGATTGAGTCGGTTACTGAAGCTTGTGCATTTGTCATGTATTTCTCGTGTCATGGTTTTCATCTCTGTCAGTTCATTTATGGCCTTCTCTGCATTAATTATTCTAGTTATCAATTCTTCCACTCTTTTTTCAAGATTTTTAGTTTCTTTGCGCTGGGTACATAATTCCTCCTTTAGCTCTGAGAAGTTTGATGGACTGAAACCTTCTTCTCCCATTTTGTCAAAGTCATTCTCTGTCCAGCTTTGATCCGTTGCTGGCGATGAGCTGCGTTCCTCTGCAGGGGGAGATGCGCTCTTACTTTTTGAATTTCCAGCTTTTCTGCCCTGCTTTTTCCCCATCTCTGTGGTTTTATCTGCCTCTGGTCTTTGATGATGGTGACATACTGATGGGGTTTTGGTGTGGGTGTCCTTCCTGTTTGATAGTTTTCCTTCTAACAGTCAGGACCCTCAGCTGTAGGTCTGTTGGAGATTGCTTGAGGTCCACTCCAGACCCTGTTTGCCTGGGTATCAGCAGCAGAGGCTGCAGAAGATAGAATATTGCTGAACAGCGAGTGTACCTGTCTGATTTTTGCTTTGGAAACTTCCACCGTGGGAGGTGTGGCATATCGGTCTGCCCCTAGCGGGGGATGTCTCCCAGTTAGGCTACTCAGGGGTCAGGGACCCACTTGAGCAGGCAGTCTGTCCGTTCTCAGATCTCAACCTCTGTGTTGGGAGATCCACTGCTCTCTTCAAACCTGTCAGACAGAGTCATTTGCGTCTGCAGAGATTTCTGCTGCTTTTTTGTTGTTGTTGTTGTTGTTGTTGTTGAGCTGTGCCCTGTCCCCAGAGGTGGAGTCTACAGAGACAGTCAGGCCTCCTTGATCTGCTGTGAGCTCCACCAAGTTCAAACTTCCCAGCGGCTTTGTTTACCTACTTAAGCCTCAGCAATGGCAGGTGCCCCTCCCCCAGCCTCGCTGCTGCCTTGCCGTTAGATCGCAGACTGCTGTGCTAGCAATGTGGGAGGCTCCGTGGGCACGGGACCCTCCCAGCCAGGTGTGGGATATAATCTCCTGGTGTGCCCGTTTGCTAAGACCCTTGGTAAAGTGCAGTATTGGGGTGGGAGTTACCTGATTTTCCAGGTGTTGTGTGTCTCAGTTCCCCTGGCTAGGAAAAGGGATTCCCTTCCCCCTTGCGCTTCCCAGGTGAGGCGATGCCTTGCCCTGCTTCAGCTCTGGCTGGTCGGGCTGCAGCAGCTGACCAGCATCGATTGTCCGGCACTCCCTAATGAGATGAACCCAGTACCTCAGTTGAAAATGCAGAAATCACCTGTCTTCTGTGTCGCTCACACTGGGAACTAGAGACTGGAGCTGTTTCTATTCGGCCATCTTGCTCCGCCCCCTCTTTTTTTTTTTTTTTTTAAATAAAAGTCAGGTCTCACTATACTGCCCAGGCTGGTCTCAAGCAACTCTCAACACTTTAGCCTCCCAAGTAGCTGGGATTATAGGCATGCACCACTGCACCCAGCAGGACAATATTCTCTGGTTTAAACTGTATACTCTTTGACTGTGTGTTATTCCACAATCATAGATACTGTACCTTATTCTTCTCTGGCATGCTCATTAAGTTGAGCTGCTGTAGTTAATTAATACTTCTTTAGAGAACTATAGATCAACATAATCTGGTAGTATTCTTTATGAACTATCCTCTCTAGATTGGAAAAAAGAAAACCCTTTACATGTAGTTATATGGTTTGGCTGTGTCCCCACCGAAATCTCATCTTGAATTGTAGTTCCCATAATTCCCATGTGTTGTGGGAGGGACCCAGTGGGAGATAATTGATTTCATGGGGGCAGTTTTCCCCACACTGTTCTCGTGATAGGAGAAGCCTCACGAGATCTGTTTTGGGTTTTTTTTTTTTTTTGAGATGGAGTCGCTCTGTTGCCCAGGCTGGAGTGCAGTGGCATGATCTCGGCTCACTGCAAGCTCCGCCTCCCGGGTTCACGCCATTCTCCTGCCTCAGACTCCCGAGTAGCTAGGACTACGGGCGCCCGCCACCACGCCCGG
Organism: Theropithecus gelada; assembly: GCF_003255815.1. Taxonomy (NCBI): domain Eukaryota; kingdom Metazoa; phylum Chordata; class Mammalia; order Primates; family Cercopithecidae; genus Theropithecus; species Theropithecus gelada. The sequence goes on along the minus strand of NC_037678.1, from coordinate 22,279,095 downwards.
CTAATTTTTTTGTATTTTTAGTAGAGACAGGGTTTCACCGTGTTCACCAGGATGGTCTCAATCTCCTGACCTTGTGATCCACCCGCCTCGGCCTCCCAAAGTGCTGGGATTACTGGTGTGAGCCACCGCCCCCGGCCGGTGTTGGTTTATTTGAGACTCGCCTGTCACCCAGGCTGGAGTGCAATGGCGCGATCTCGGCTCACTGCAACCACCGCCTCCTGGGTTCAAATGATTCTGCAGCCTCAGCCCCTTGAGTAGCTGGGATTACAGGTGCCCGCCACCACACCCAGCTAATTTTTGTATTTTTAGTGGAGACAGGGTTTCACCATGTTGGCCAGGCTGGTCTCGAGCTCCTGACCTCGTGATCCGCCCACCTCAGCCTCCAAAAGTGCTGGGATTACAGGCGTGAGCCACCGCGCCTGGCTGATCTGGTGTTTTTACATGGGGTTTTCCCTTTTGCTTGGTTTTCATCCTTTCTTGCCCGTCGTTATGTAAGACATGCCTTTTGCCTTCTGTCATGATTGTGAGGCCTCCCCAGCCACATGGAACTGGGAGTCCATTAAACCTATTTTTCTTTATAAATTACCCACTCTGGGGTATGTCTTCATCAGCAGTGTGAAAATGGACTAATACATACACAGTCTAACAAAAGAGATTAAAAAACAAACCTTAGAGTCTTCAATGTACATGTATTGTCTAGCACAGATAGGGCTTCATAGATGTTCCCAAAATTTGACAATGTTAGCACAACTTCAAAATGTAAGCTCCATCAGATCACTATTATCACTTAACCAAATGAAGGCTGAACTGATTTTATAGAATGCTGGTTAGACATGGTTTATGACCTCAGGAAGTGAGTAGAAGACACAAATACTGTATTATCAGTGATGCGGTGTAAAAGCCAACGGACTATAAGTTGGAAGCCCTGGTATGAGAATAGCCATTAATTGGCTGTATGTCCTCAGATAGGTATCTCTATCAGAGCCCTAGCTGTTTCAGCTGTAAAATGAGGGCAAAGTGCTCTCTAAGATCCTTATCTGATCCAAAAGGTGTAATTCTAAACAAATAACTATCAGGAATCAAAATATTAATAAAATCACATAGGAAACTACTTCCTGTTATGACAGACTAGTCTGTAGCAGAAGAATTCATTTGCCAAAAACAAATTTTAAAATTGTATAAATTTTAAAAATCCATTCAAAGGCACTGGAGTGGTATCAAGGTATTTGGGACGGAAGGGACCAAATCCTGGACAGGGGAACTCACAGAAACTTAGCAGAGCTTTCAGCAATCCCCAGGGCTAGGGAGAGAAAACCTGAAGTTCAGAGCTACCAAGCAAGCCAAGATTTGACGTGCCTTTACAGAAACGTGAACCCAAGTGTTTGAGCCACCACTACCCTCAAGACACTATTTTATAAGTAGCATACACCTAATGGAGGAGAAGACACATAGAAAGTAACTGCAATAAATCAAGTTATTGGCATTCTCACGGTACTAGAAAGATAAAAGCTAAAGTTCAGAGTCTATCAAGGTGGTGGGATTATTTAAGTACCTCAGATTTAAAGCTGGGACTATTAAAGGACTAAAGCCTAAGAATAAAGTTGAATCAGAAACTGTTTTAACTGAAACCCAGCTTTGAAATATCTCATTCTTGACTGGATTAAGATGATCTACTCCTACTCTAAATGCCTGCCAGATATTAAAGGAAATGTTATCTAGAGGAAGATAATGCCATTGAGATTCTCTTCATATTTTATATACAATGGTGAACATTCAATAAGAAACTGAACCATGCACAACAATAATAGGACCAACAGAAGAAATAGAAAATATAAATGAACCCACAAATTATTAGACATAGAATTTAAAATAACTTATTAATATAGTCAAGGAAAAATGATAAGCTAGAGAATTTCATAAGAGAACTGGATTCTATTAAAAAAAGAAATTGAAATTCCAAAAAAATGACTAAAATTAACAATGTGATATACAGGCTTCATAGCAAGTTGGACATAGCTAAAGAGAGATCTGTGATCTAGAATACAGGATAGTAAAAAAAAAAAAAAAAAATCTAAGCTGAAAGACAGATAAAAAGGATGAAAAATCCAGTACAAAGTATAATGGACATATGGAACATGGTACAAAGGTGTAATATATGCAGTAGAAGAATAGACAGACACGAAGAAATGGAGCAGAAGCAGTATTTGAAGAGATAATAGCCAAGAATGTTCCAATACTAATGAAAAGCATAAAGCCACAAATCCAAGAAGCTCAGTGAATCTCACACAGAATACAGAGTAAACCACATCTACACTATTTTACAGTAAAAGTGTGGAAAATCAGGAAAAATAAAAAGCAAGAAGAGAGAGAAAAAGATACTATCTTCAATAACAACATTAAGACAGTTTTCAATAGAAAAAAGCGGAAACAACCCAAATGAATACATAAATAGTATGTACATTCATTTAACAGAACACTATATAGAAATGAGAATATGTGAATTACTGGTATAGCCCTCAACAATAATAAATTTAACAAACATAGCAATGAGCAAAAGAAATGAGGTACAGAAGAGGATATACTATATGAATCTATTTGTATACAGTACAAAAATAGGAAATAATAGCCTATGCTGTTGTAAGTCAGAATAATGGTTATCCTTTGGGTGTGATTAATATTGGAAGGAGGCAAGAAACACTAATGAGTTACTGGTAACTCCAGTTTCTGATATGCATAGAGGATAAAAGCACATATTTACTTTGTGAAAATTCATTTAAAAATTATTTGTGTACCTTTCCATATATAATACCTCTATAAAAGTTTATTTAGACACATACACACATCAATGAGTAACAGCAGTCTTTAAATTGCAAATTCATTTTACAAATGATTCATACACAACTTCTTTCCTTCTTTCTATTCACTGCTTAATGTATCTTCCAACATCTCCTTCTTTGGGTTCAAAGGACACTAAAGGGTGAGATGGTCTCAGAAATAGGAGCTTATTTTTTAGTACATTTATAGATTATTAAGTAAATAAGATACTAAGAACCAGGCTGGGAACTTGGTCTCATTTAAGACATTTCTGGGGTGAACCAATTTAAAGACAAGCAAACGAAAAAGAATCTAAGACAAGAGAGCAAGATTGTTTATTAAGAGTGACCAAAACACAAGTATGGACTGCCGGATTGCAGAAAAGATGCTATTAAGAATGCATTAGGCTGGGCCTGGTGGCTCACACCTGTAATCCTAGCACTTTGGGGGGCCGAGGCGGGTGGATCACTTGAGGTCAGGAGTTTCAGACCAGCCTTGCCAACGTGGAGAAACCCCATCTCTACTAAAAATACAAAAATTAGCCAGATGTGGTAGTGCATGCCTGTAATCCCAGCTACTCAAGAGGCTGAGGCATAAGAATCACTTGAACCCAGGAGGCAGAGATTGCAGTGAGCTGAGATCGCACCACTGCACTCCAGCCTGGGCAACAGAATGAGACTGTCTTAAAAAAGAGAGAGAGAGAGAGAGAGAGAGAGAGAGAGAGAGAGATTAGGAATTTGATAGACTAGATCAAGAAAATAAATGTAAATACAATATCTTGAACCCCACAGCAAGGAGCCTGTTTGTGATAGATTAAACATTTAGCAATCACTGGAAGAACCAGAAGAACTTTAAAATAGGAAAGACTATTCAGTATGCATTACGAAAGTTCTTTAAGAAATTCTACACTTCTAAAACAACGCAAGAAAATCCATCAGTCTGGTAAAAGCTTTGGCAAAGATTTTTCCAACTTCATGTATGTTTCACCTGAAATAAGGAGATAAGGCCCTTAAATTTCCATCACTACCATGAGTTTGCCTCAAACATTAAGACCATTACATAGTTTGTGATATAGCCTGTTAATAAAACAACTTTAATAATTTGGTAGTTGTTTTTCTTATAGGATCTCATATGCAGTGAAGGTGGCTTTAAAACAAATTGGACAATGTTAGGAACCAGGTTAGTCCAGGTTTTACAGTATTGTATATTTTTTCCATTCCAATAATTCTGCAGACTCTGCTCAGCCTTCAGAAAGACAGTTGCTGATACAAATATGCATGTCTGAACTTAGAGTTGTTTTACTTGAAAGTGCCCTTTTCCTCATCTCTTTTATGAAAGAAGATACTCCAGCTGCTTTTTTGGAGAGAGTAAAGGTATTCAGCAATACAGTAAAGCAATCTTTTTTTTTTTTTTAACTCACAGTGGGAGGAAGAAAAGGGGAGAAAGTTTAAAAAATAAAATAAAAAATAAATAAAATTAAAAAAAAGAAGCGTTTTTCTAACTTTGCTGCCTACTCCTACACTCCATTCTGATGCTGAAATGGTGAGAAGATTGTCAGTCAATGGGAGTGTGGGGTGGGAGCTGGTAAGTTTTATTTCCAAAGGGTGGCTAGGTGATCCTGACCTCCTAGTTGAAACAGCATTGGACTAAAACTGATCTACAGAAAGTGACAGGCTTTAGAGGACAGTTTTATAGATGGCTAAGAGATGAACTAAATAACGACTGTCACCAGTAATTTTTTTTTCTTTATTTTTAGAGAGGGCCTCACTGTCGCCCAGGCTGGAGTGCAGTGGCTTGATCTTGGCTCACTGTAGCCTTGAACTCCAGGACTCCAGTGATCCTCCCACATCAGCCTCCCAAGTAGCTGGGATCACAGGCATGCACCACATCGCCTGGCTAATTTTGTGTATTTTTTGTAGACATAGGGTTTCGTCATGTTGCCCAGGCTGCTCTCGAACTCCTGAACTGAAGTAATCTGCCTGCCTCAGCCTCCCAAAGTGCTAGGATTACAGGCACGAGCCACAGCGCCTGGCCCACTATTTTTATCATAGGAACCCTTCTAATTATTGACACCCAAATCTTGGTTAGCATAAACCACTGGGACCATGAGATCATGACTAAAGTAATAGGATAAAATTGTATATCAAAGGAAAAAAAAGTACCTGGCTGATTTGGATTCAGGAGAAAGATGGATCTGAATTAGTAACAAGATTTGATTAGATAGATGGGTAGAGTTATGCTACTGCCAAGTATATACAGTAACTATTAATAGAACTTCTCTAATGGCTTTCTTGGCTAGAGGAAGAGATTAGGGATAATAGCCGTGGCAGCTAAAACTTACTGTCTACATGCTTTATGCTAAACACTGTGCTAAATACTTTATTGCAGATTACCCTTGTTTTATGGATTAGGAGACTCAGACTTAAAGAAGTTTAATAATTTACCTAAGACCACAAAACTAGATAAGTGTCAGACTGAGGACTCAGCCAAAGTCTATTCGATCTTAACAACATTCTGCTTATAAATTCTGATCAACATAGTTAACTCCTTATGTCTAATATTTCTAGAGAATTTATGAATACTTATTAAAATACTTAATACTTAAATTATATTAGTATTTTATTCATCCTGTAATCATTTTTAGCTTCTTGATTTGCCTAGGCAAACCTCCTAAAAAATAGTTAAAAGGTAAAATTTAGACTCAATCAATTACCACAAATTCTAACTAAAATCAGTAAAACTAATTAATTAGTGAAGTCTTATCAGAGACTAAATAATAAAAAAAAATTTAGAACGTTCTTGCCACTCTCAATCTCTATCTTCCAGGAAAGGCTGAAAGACATGTTCTAACACACCTCCAAAAAGCAATGGACACCTGGTTAGCAAGCCTGCAGAAGAATATGTATTATGAAATAAAAGCAATAAGCAATTCAATGATGATTTCTTTGCAATGTGATTTCCTTGTGGAAAAGGAGAACTTTGGGATTCATATATGTTGCATGGTAATTAGAGAAAAGTAGCTTTATTCAGGGAGAATAAAAGATGCTGATTACTGCTTAGAAAACAGACTGTTTTTAGTGAGCTAAAACTGAAATAAGAAAGGATTCCTAATTTGGATCATTGGTATCAGTGAATGGGAAGAGCATTGTTCTACAACCTATTTTAATCAGATTTTAATTATTCTAAGCCACAATGACAAAAATTAAACAAACCTCAGTGATGGTTTTACAAAATTAAAAAGGACTGTAGGAAATTATCATTTCTGTTGTTTTTGTTTTAGAAATTATCTTTTTAAAAACTGGACACAGGGTAGATTTTGTTTCAGCAAGGATAACTGCTTTGTATCAATTATATTCCAAGTAGGTAGCAGAACATATGTCACGTTATTTTAGAAAACCATAAGTTAACACTTATTATTAGCTGCATAACGTTATGAAAACATCATCCATCCTCTTTAAACTTTAGTTTTCTCATCTACAAAACAGAAAAATTACCATTAATTTGCTTCAGTTTCTCCAATCTGTCCCTGAGGATCCCAACGTTAAAAATCAAGTAAGTGCAAGCTCACCCAGCAGCTGTTCTGTTGGGGCAGGCTGCCACCCATTATACCAGAATGACAGCATCTTAGCCGCAAAAATCACATTCTTAGCCTTACAGATTGTCATTAGTATCTTTAGGAATAATACCACTCAAACTCCTCTCAGTCCCTGAATGATACTGCAGTCTCTGATATGTCAGGTTATATCTGTTTCTGAGTCTTTTAATTTTGATTCTTTATGCTTAACTCTCTTAGCTATTGGTTCAATCTACAGTCCCTAATATGGGTGTAGCACATGCATTATCAAGCAGAAGGCTTTTGGTATATCTCAGGAAGCCTGTTTCTCTTTTTTTATTTTTATTTTATTTTATTTATTTATTTATTTATTTATTTATTTATTTTTTAGGAAGCCTGTTTCTCTGGGAAACTACTGAATTATATCAAACTACATAAAAGTCCATTCCTGAAATCCAAATACCTGCTCTGGGTTTTTGTGGGAATAACATGAAATAATGTATACAAAAATAAGAAATCTATTTGTAAATGGTAAATATTAATCACATGCAAACAACAATCCATTATCAATGGTAATCATTATTTTAAATGACTAGGATCCAGTTAACATTCCATAAATTGTATCATTATGGGTAAAATACTTAATAAATTTAGGATCTTTAGAAGTCCTACAATTATAACAAAAGGGAATTACTTTTAGGTATAACAAATTGAAGCAAGTCACTTGATGATGGTCAAATCATATCATTCCTATAGGCTTCCTATTTCTCAGGATAAAATGAGAGGGTTAGCCTTGGTGATTTCTATTAAATTGCATAAAGTACTTTCTCTATGGGACCTATATCTCATTCTCTGCCTCAGCTTAGCACTGTCTTGCAGGAGAGAGGTGGCTCCCCACAGCAGTTGCTGTAAGAAAAGGCTCTGGCCATACAAATCAAAAAGGACTGCCACCATTGCTAAAGCAAAGAAAGACAATGAGTCTACCACCTCCTCCGTCCACTCATACCGCCCAAACTGCACTTCTAGGATAATGTGCACTTCATCGATTTTGGGCATCTAGTTGAACCGGGTTTCAGCCATATATGAATATTTTGTTTGTTCTAGGATATGCGGGGTTTGTACAGCCAGGAAAGAGATGGGAAATGTGAAGTGGTTTTGTTTTCGTGGCATAGGGAGGCAGAGTCAGGGCTACCCAGTGAAATTTATTCCACATAGGTCAGCTCTCACCAAGAATTTGAATCACTAGAATTATTGCTCATCATTCTTTCACTACCAAGACTTCTATTTTTTATTTTTTCTAAATTTTTATTGTGAAAATTTACAAAGATACAGTCAAAAGAACTGTACAGTGAATAACAAAATCCACAGTAAGATTCTACAACTCCTAACATTTTGCTAAATGTGCTTCATAACATATCTATACATCTTTTCATCAATGTTTTTTGATACAATTTAAAGTAAGTTTCAGACATTAGTATACTTTACCCCTAAATACTTCAGCATGTATATCACTATTTATATTTTCAGATAAAATTTATATATAATAAAATGCACAAATTTTTAATATACCATTTGATGAAGTTTTGTTTGTTTTTTAGATAGCGTCTTGCTCTGTCACCCAGGCTGGAGTGCAATGGTGCAATCTCGGCTCACTGCAACCTCCACTTCCTGAGTTCAAGCGATTCTCCTGCTGCAGCCTCCTGAGTTGCTGGGATTACAGGCATGTGCCACCATGCCTGGCTAATTTTTTGTATTTTTAGTAGAGACGGGGGTTTCACCATGTTGTCCAGGCTGGTCTCGAACTCCTGACCTCGGGACCTACCAGCCTGGGCCTCCCAAAGTGCTGGAATTACAGGCATGAGCCACCACACCCAGCTCATTTGATGAGTTTTGACACACACATACACCTAGGTAACCCAAACACATATTAAGAGATGAAACATTCCCATCGCCATATAAAGTACCCTTACATCCCTTACTAGTCAATCCTGTCCTCACCTCCGCTTCCAAAGACAACCACTGATCTGTTTTCACTACAGATTAGTTTTGCCTGTTCTAGAATTTATTAATAGAATTATAAAGTATGTCATCTTTTGGTGTCTGATTTCTTTCACACCGTCTAATATTTTTGAGATTTATTCCTGTTGCTACATATATTTTAAAATATACCGTTTTTACATCCGTTCTTCCATTGAGAAACACTTGGGCTATTTTCAGATTTTGCTATTATGAGTAAAACTGCCATAAACATTCTTATACAAGCCATTTTGTGGACATATGTTTTCAATTCTCTGGGGTAAATATCTAGCAGCAGACTTGCTGGCCAAAGGGTTAATGTATGTTTAGATTTTAAAGAAACTGCAAGACTTTTTCCAACATGGTTGTACCATTTCATGCTCCCAACAACATATAAGAATTAAATATAATACATCGATGTATGCTATAAATCCTACAATTCAACGGTATACTTTTTGCTTTAATTAGCCATATGCATTTTAAAGAAATTAAAAAAGAAAAAAAGTAAAAAAAAAAAAGTTTTGTTTTTTTTTGAGATGGAATTTTGCTCTTGTTGCTCTCGGCTCACTGTAACCTCTGCCTTCTGGGTTCAAGCGATTCTCCTGCCTCAGCCTCCCAAGTAGCTGGGGTTACAGGTATGCACCACCATGCCCAACTAATTTTGTATTTTTAGTAGAGAGGGGGTTTCACCATGTTGGTCAGGCTGGTCTCGAACTCCTGACCTCATGTGATTCACCCACCTCGGCCTCCCAGAGTGCTGGGATTATAGGCAAGAGCCACTGCGCCCTGCCAAAAAATCTTTTGTATTTACCAACATATTTATTATTATCTCTGAAGTTTTTCCTTTTATTTCCTTGTAGGTCTGGGTTTCCATTCCATGTCATTTTCCTTCAGAACGAAAAATCCTTTAGTATTTCTTATAGTGCAGGTCTGTTGATAATTTTCTTGGTTTTCTCTTATTTTTAAATGTTTTTATTTTGCCTTCACTCTTGAAAATTACTTCTGCTGATTATTGAATTCTGGGGTTGACAGAATTTTTTTCTTTCAGCACTTGGAAGATTTTCTCCTACCGTCTTTTGGTCTCCATTATTTCTGATAAGAAATCGGCCATCATCTGTATTATTGCTCCCCCTCTATCTAATGTGTCATTTTTCTCTGGTTGCTTTCAAGGTTTTCTAATTGGTTTATAGTAAATATACAGCATTTAGGTGTTGTTCTCTTTGTATTTATGCTGTTTGAGATTAGCTGAGGTGTTAGAATCTGTAAATTTATTTTTTACTAAATTTGGGGAAAATTTTAGCCACTATTTCTACTAATACTATCTTTTGCATCATTATCTCTGTTTATCTTTTTGTAACATGTGTATAATTATACATATGTAAGACCATTTGATATCGTCCCACAAGGCACTGAGGCTCTTTTTATTCTTTTTAAACTATTTTCTCTCTGATTTTCAGATTGGATACTTTCCATTGATCTGTCTTCAAGTTCATGTCTCTTTCTCTGTCATCTCTAATGTTTTATTAAGCCCATCAATGACTATTTGATTTTAGATATTATATTTTTCCATTTCATTTTCTTATAGTTTCTATTTCTCTGTTGAGATTTCCTATCCACTCATTATATGCATATTTTACTTTACATATTTGGACATAGTTACAGTAACTTTTAAAACTCTTTTCTATTAATTTCAACATCTGGGTCATCTTGGGGCTGGTTGGTTTCACTGAATGCCTTTTTTCTTTAGTATGTGTTATATTTTCCTGTTTCTTCATATGTCTAATAACTTTGGACTATATCCTGGACATTGTGAATGATACACTGTATACACTTGAAATTTTGTTATATTATTCTATACAATATCAACTTTTCTGTTTTAGCAGTTAACCCTGATGAACTCAAACACCAAACTGTTACTACTGAAGTGGGCAGCAGGTGAAATCTCTATTCAGTCCTTCCAGCCTTGGAAGAGTTGCTTGGAATCTGTCCTCACATGCTTAGGAGCTACCTAGAGATCTGATCAGAGTTTATACATAGAATTTGGGGCTCCCCTACATGGCTCTCCCCTTTACAGGATTTCCCACGTCACTTTCTGGTTGTTTTTGTGGCCCATACTCTGCCCTCTGATTCTTCAATCAATAACGCTACAAGTTTCTATATAATTTTAGTAGCACTGCGAGGACTGGGGCCTACACTCTTACAAAAACAAACAAACAAAAAATATAAAACCAGGGAATTCACTCAGTGATATTCTCTTTTTCCAAGTGTTAATTCTCTTCCAGCTTCTGCCTGTTTGGTTATTCTCTAGTACCCTCATATAGCTGTTTGTTTTATATTTTGCCCACAGTTTATAATTGTTATGTGGCCGTGCTGATATAAGTGACTTTGCCAGAAGCAGAATCTTCTTTCCTTTGTGTAGCTACAGGGGATAAAAATGATCCTAATATAAATAGCATAAACTATATAAAAATGAAAGTACTCTATGATTCACATTGCTGCACTTTTTGTCTTCTGATCAAAGAGTCAATGTACAAGAGACTATGGAAGCACTATCCAACAGAACTTTCTAAGATGACAAAAAAAATTTTCTGTGCTATCGAATATGGCCGCTACTAGCCACATTAGTCTATTTTTGCACTTAAAATGTGATTATTGTGATTGGGAAACCAAATTTTTTACTTTATTTAATTTAATATAACCACCTGTGGCTAACAGCTACTACGTTGGGCAATCCAGCTCTAACAATCGTGTAATCTGGTCTTCCTGTTTTACAGGTAATGAACCAGCAGCCCAAAGAGCTTCCACAAGAGGCCTGTCCATGACAGAAGGCCTCTAGTGGCAAAACCAGGTTTTGAATTTAGATCTCCTAATTCTTAATCTCAAGTTGCTTCTACTCTACATATGAAGAGACTACAAAACATTATGACTGACAGAGGAGAATGAAAAATATAATAGATGGAGTGATGATAAAGTAGAACTTCGAAAATTACAGTTGGAAAAGATGAAACAGCTGAGGACAGAATGATTTGCAAACATATCATACATTACACATACATATACATATATTCCCCAGATGTACAATTTCTTTTGAGGTGGTAATTATTTTATCAGCAGAAGAAAAAGAGCTTTTTATAACTCATTACAGGCCCAAAAAGTCAGTCTCAGCCTATTTATAATACAAAGTACAAAGAACACCATCAAGAAATTGATGTCCTGTCTCCATTCTTCACAAGCATCTACTTTCCAAGTCCTACAGTCTTCAGGGATTTGAGAGTTACTGTTTAGCAATCCTATTTGTTTCTCAAAAGCCTGTAAGATACACACCCCAGAAAAGTTGCCAAGCCTTCCCCTCATGAACTCAATACTCCCTATGAGGATTTGTTTCTCTGCTAAAATGGAATGCTTTTTACCTTTTAACCCACTCTCCTGTACTATTAGAAGTAAAATAATTACCTCAACTACATTCTTTCTCTCTTACACACACACACACACACACACACACACGCCACAAGCCTTTGTATGGATTTCATATTAGCATTATTGCAAATTATATAATAAAGCACATAGTATAGAAAATGTCTGCAAAAAGGTCCAAGAAAAATAGCATTGTTTTCAGAGAAAGTGCTGTGGTCAGGATGATGTCATCAAAAATCATCTAATTAATTTCCTGTAGCTACATCCTAAAGGAAATCCAGAAGGCTCAATTTTCTCACAAAGTAGTCTTTTCTTTTGGTCAGTAACTGTTCATGCAAACCCACAGGTGTCAAATTGATAATCATTATGATTCACCTTTATTCTTCACTATCACAAAAAAATGAAATTTCATTTTAAAAGATTTTTCATGTGAAACGCATCATCAGAATATAAAAAGTATCCTTTCTTTTAGAGATAGGGTTTCACCATGTTGCTCAGACTGGCCTTGAACTCCTGGCTCAAACAATTCTCTCACCTTAGTCTCCCAAGTAGTTGAGACTATAGGCGCATGCCACTACATCTCGTTGGAAGTATCCTTGTTGAATGTGAATTTTAGATTTTAGTTACTAGGAGCAAAGTAACTGCAGAAATGACCAGATGATTAAACTGAGTTGGTATTTACTACTCAACTTTATACAACAACTTCTCCAGCTCTGAGTAAAATAAAGATTATCACTCATAAGAACCAAGGAGAGGAGAGCACTTTTTACCTACTACCACCCTCAATGTTCTTCCTGCAGACCAACAGGCATTTATCATGACTGGCCTGGAATACCATAGGAAGTTTGCCAGGAGATGTGAGTTTCAAGGGCAAGAATGATGGCTTATTCATCTTTATATCCAAAGGCATTACAGCACCTGGTACATAGTAAGCACAAACATGTTGAATGGATAAATGGATGAGATTATTAAAATAAATAAACTGTGCCCCTTTTCAACCAGAAGCTCCCAATTCTACAGTGGGGAGAAGAACACCATTACAAACAAGTATATGGGAAGTACTGTAACTAAGGGATCACCAAGGGCCACAGTTTCTCAATCAATTTGAAAAAACAAACTAACAGATTGATATCAAGTGCTAAGGTGTTTAGAGCAGCCTTTCTGGTGAGCAATTTGGGTAAATCTTTTAATTTAAAATATGTACTAGATATGACACCAAAAGCATAGATAACAAATTAAAAATAAGCAAATGGGACTACATCACACAAAAAGCTTCTGTGGCCAGGCATGGTGGCTCACGCCTGTAATCCCAGCACTTTGGGAGGCCAAGGCGGGCGGATCACGAGGTCAGGAGATCGAGACCATCCTGCTAACATGGTGAAACTTCGTCTCTACCAAAAAAAAATACCAAAAAAAATTAGCTGGGCATGGTGGCGGACGCCTGTAGTCCCAGCTACTCGGGAGGCTGAGGCAGGAGAATGGCGTGAACCTGGGAGGTGGAGCTTGCAGTGAGCCGAGATCATGCCACTGCACTCCAGCCTAGGCAACAGAGTGAGCGTCTCAAAAAAAAAAAAAAGAAAGAAAGAAAAGAAAAGAAAATAGACATTCCTCAAAAAATTTAAGAAGAGCTACATTATGATCCAGCAATTCCACTTCTGAGTATATATCCAAAGCAAATGAAATCAATGTCGAAGATATGTCTGAACTCCATTCACTGAAGCATTATTCATAATAGCCAAGATATGGAAACAACCTAAGTGTCTGTCAGATGTATAGATTCAGAAAACATTTTGTGTGCGTGTGTGTGTGTGTACAGACCAACATACATATACACACATACATACAAAAAATATATGTACAATGAAATATTATTCAGCCATAAAAGAAAGAAATCCTGCCATTTGTGAGACAGTAGAGATGACTCTGAAGTACATTAGGCTAAGTGACATAAGCCAGAAGGACATATACTATATGATTTTACTTACACGAAATTCCACTTATACGTGGAACTTTTAAAAAGTCAAACTCATAGAAGCAGATAGTAGAACAGAGGTTGCCAAGGCTTGGGGTGAGGGAAATGGGGAGATGTTGGTCAAATAGTACAAACCTTCAGTTATAAGATAAATAAGTTCTGGGGACTGTAACACACAGTATGGTGACTATAGTTAATAATACTCTATTGTTTACTTAAAATTTGCTAAAATAATAGATCTTAAGTGTCCTCACCACCCCAACACATATAAATTGTAACTAAGTACGACACTTAATTGTTAATCAATTTGATTATGGTCATTTCACAATGTATACATATATAAAACAATCACATTGTACACCTTGAATACATACAATTTGTATTCCGTAATTATACTTCAATAAGGCTGAATACAATTTTTTAAATAATATAATGTACAAGACACCTGTTGACCCAGGAATCCCACTTCTCAGATGCTATTCTAGTTCTAAATGTATACAAAGAGACTTATATATGGTCTTTTTCACTGCAACCACGTTTGTAATGGCAAGAAAACAACAACAAGAAAACCAAAACAACTCCCTGAATTTCAACAGTGGACAAATGGTGCACCCATAATACATACTAGTACACAGAAGTTCAAAACAATGTAGTTGATCCATGTGTGCTGATATGAAAAGAGGTTCAAGATTATTAAGTAAAAAAATCATTTGAAGAACAATATCACATTCCCATTTATGAAAAATAAAACAATACATTTTTATACATGTATATTTAAATCCATAGAAGGTGGGCTAGAACCCCACTAATAGAAAAATAATATGTCATAAATATAATTTAAACTTTCTAGTAATCCATGAAAATGTAAAAAGTAAAATTAATTTTAATAACACATTTAAATCCAATATAGCCAAAATATTATCACTATATTAAACAATATAAAAAATTAATAATGAGATACTTTACATTCTTTTTGTTCATTCTAAGCCTTGAATTCCAGAGCATATTTTACATTTACAGCACATCTCAATTCAAACTACCCACATTTTAAATGCTCAATAGCCACATGTGGAAGTAGCTACCACAATGAGCAGTATAAATCTAGGAGAATGCACTTCAAACTGGTAACAGTGGTTATTTCTGGAAAAGACAGTTTTTAAATCTTTTACATCAATAACTAACTCATACATTACTTATGGAATGATAAAACTAGAACAATAAAAAACAAGTAGCATGGGAATACAGATGGCTGAGCAAATAACACTGTTCCCAGGGTTGCTGAATCTCCGGATCAAGGAAGGGAATCAAGGAAAAATAAAATTTAAAAATACCATTTACAATAGTGAGCTAAGCACACACACACACACACACACACACACACACCCCTACCGAAGGATAAAATTAAGAAACTATATGTAATAGTTCTACACTGAAAAGAATAAAACACTGCTGGAAGAAATTCTACAAGGCCTAAATAAATGGAAAAATATACCATGTTTATGGAATATAACATTAAAATATATTCATAGATTCAACGCTATCCCAGTCAAAATTCCAGCAGGATGTTTAAGCAGAGGAAAGGAGAACTGACAAGCTAATTCTAAGATACACATATATGTAAAGAACCTGGAATATCTTCAGCAATCTTGAAGTAGAACAAAGCTATAAAAATTACATTATCAAGTATCCAGATTCATTAAAAAGCTACAATAACTAGGCAGTTTACTATTGTCATAAAGATAGACAAAATTATTAACAGAGCAGAGTCTTTATATGTATACCATATATCTTACTTACGACAAAAGTAACATGCAGTACAGTCTCATGAATATAGAGTGCTGGGTCAACTGGATATCCATGTGGGAAAAAAACATGAACTTTGATTTCTACCTCAACGCAAACAAGTTAATTCCAAGTGGCAGTAAATCTAAATGCAATGACCTTGGGATACACAAACATTTTCTTAAACAAGACACAAAAGGCTCTAATAAACAAAAGTATTGATAAATCGGACTTAACTAACATTTGATAAGATATTAGGTAGAGAAGATGAGAATTGAGAAAGACAGCTTCAATGTGGTAGAAATGACAACTAAACCTGAAAAAGGAAAATGTTGCTAAGGAGGCAAAGATGAGGTCTTCTATGTAGAGACCAGAAAGAGTAAAGGTACAGAAGGGTAAAAGCAGAAGGTCAGTAGACTTGCATAAACAGATTAAAAGGTGTACAATATTCAGAGCAGTTGAAGAAAAGTAATAAGAAAAGGTTATGAAGGGGTTTGTACTTTATCCTAGAGAGAAAAGGAAGCTGTCAAAGGCTAAATTTAAGCACGCTTTTTCTGATGACGTAATTCATGATCAGAACTAAATTTTAGAAGGATAACTCAAAGAGCTTATAGAAGATGGACTAGATCAAGAAGAAACTAGAATTAGGACAAGGTTAAAACAGGGCTTCACAAATTAGAATAGTTACATGTCCCAGTGTGACAAGAGGTATGCAAAGCTATCTAATAAAATCTACAGCACTTTTTCCAGGAGTATCTTGTTTACTTGAATATTTAGGGAAAAACAACTTCACACTAAAACAAACACTGATATAATGTAGTCATATGCAATATTCATAAGAGTAATTTAAATAATGACAGCAATAACATCAATAATAACAATAGCATCCCTTTTGCATCCTAATTATGTCTAAGGCACTATCCTCATCAAGCGCTTTATGTGAACTCATTTAATTCTCACAACAATAAGCAAAATAGATACGATAAGAATCACTTCCTCCATTAAACTACACATAGAGTTATTTGCTCACATGCGTGTTTCCATATACCTTTTCCTTTTTACTTTTTAAATTTTGTAATTAAGGTTTAACAATTCTTTACATTGCTGATGATATAACTTGATATAACCACTTCGGAAAACTGGCAAAACTTCCTAAATCTAAACATCATATGTATGAACAAATACCTAATAGAAATAAGTGCTGATGCTCATCAAAAGATATTCACAAAAATTTTACAGCAGCATTTTTATAACAGCTCCAAAATGGAAACAACTCATGAGTCCATCAGTACACTTAAAAGAGTTGTACAGGCCAGGCGCAGTGGTTCACGTCTGTAAGCCTAGCAACTTTGGGAGGCCGAAGCAAGTGGATCACGAGGTCAAGAGATCAAGACCACTCTGGCTAACACAGTAAAACCCTGTCTCTACTAAAAAATACAAAAAAAAATTAGCCGGGCGTGGTGGCGGGTGCCTGTAGTCCCAGCTACTTGGGAGCCTGAGGCAGCAGAATGGCGTGAACCCGGAAGGCGGAGCCTGCAGTGAGCCAAGATAACACTACTGCACTCCAGTCTGGGCAACAGAGCGAGACTCCGTTTCAAAAAAAAAAAAAAAAAAGTTATATAATTTTTAGGTCACATGGTAATAAGTGGCAGAGCCAAAGCTCAAGCCCAACTTCGTTGAATATCTAATTTCACACTCTCAACCACTATCCTATATTGGAAAGAAATTATCTACTCATGGCAGCAGCTTCAGACTTTGCTCATAGACCCAAATAGTACACATCCTTTCTCCTCCACTTGCATAAGAATATCTATTAAAAGGTGTGGAAAGTTCTGAGAGGAGGGTACTGCAACAGTCTAGGTAAAAGAGATGGGAGGAGACAGGAAAGAGATTTTTAATCCAGAAAGAAGAGAATCAAGTAACCAACCAAACATGAGAGTGAGGGGAGGAGGTGGTTTGGGCAACAGGACAGTGCTGAATGCAGAAATAGGCACAAATTGAGGGCTCAATCAACAGAGTTGAAGGTACGTATCCAGGAGGCAGATGAGAGTATGAAGCTCAAGAGACAAATCAGACTGATAAAAAATACTTTGGAGTTACCAGCATGTTTGTATATCAGATTTCCTGAATAGAGAACACTATCTCCAATACTATGTAATTTATGTACCCTTCTGACAATTAATATTAACTCACAGGAGGGCCTCTGTGGGGTAAGCAAAATTAATTTTGAAACCATTAAAGTAGATAGAAGGTTAGCCAGAATAAAAAAATCTTGTGGAGAAGATACCACCTCCCCTATTAAGCATTTGAGAGCAACAGTAGAAAAGAAAACCTATTAAGCTGCATTGGTGTGCCTGTAGTCCCAGTCACTCAGGGACTGAGGCCTGACGCCAGGAGTTTAAGGCCACAGTGTACTATGCTCACACTTGTGAATAGCCACTGCACTACAGCCTGAGCAATGTAGCAAGAACTCTGACTTTAAAAAACAATAAAATTAAAATAAATTTTTTTTTGGCCAGGCACAGTGGCTCATGCCTGTAATCCCAACACTTTGGGAGGCCAAGGCAGGTGGATCACCTGAGGTCAGGAGAGTGAGACCAGCCTGGCCAACATGGTGAAACCCTGTCTCTACTAAAAATAAAAATTAGCTGGGCATGGTGGTGCGCACCTGTAATTCCAGCTATCTGGGAGGCTGAGGCAGGAGAATCGCTTGAACCTGGGAGACAGAGGTTGCAGTGAGCCGAGATGGCGCCATTGCACTCCAGCCTGGACGACAAAGCGAGACCCCATCTCAAAAAAAAATATTTTTTTTTTTAAAGAAAACCTACTGCTTTTCAAAGGTAGGTAGACAAACTACTTTCAGGCTGCTATCTAGCTACTTTGGAAAATCCTAAAACTTATTATAGCCAAAGATGCAAGAGGCAGAAAGATGCAGTTTCGTATCCTTTCCACTCATAGCATTTACAGTATTAATTTTTGCTTCAAAAGGCAGTGTACTGTATTTTATTTCACTATCAAAATGATGCAAAAGGGCAAATAAGGTATAATTTAGGGTCACAGGTACAATGTAAGAATAGGATAATCATAAAATCTGTATTACCTGAACTTTTTGTATTGAAGATGGTATGACTGCTGTTTGGGAGTGTTCTCAAAGTTCTAATTAGCACAATCATTAAGAGGAAAAAATCAGGAGTGTAACATAAGAACATAAATGTACAAAATTATCATTATCTTCAAATAATTCACATTACAAGGGAATCAACAAAAAATTATGCACTAATATAAGATAATTTTCATATGGCCAGTGACAAAACATGCAAGATAAACACCTTTCCTATATACCATCAATAACTATTTTTTTAAAAAAAATCACAATGAGGGCCTGGCGTGGTTACTCATGTCTATAACCCCAGCACTTTGGGAGGCCAAGGTGAGAGAACTGCTTGAGCCAGGACTTCAAGACCAGCCTAGGCAACATAGTGAGACCTTGCTCTACAAAAAATTTTCTCAAATTAGCCAGGCATGGTGGCCTGTGCCTGTAGTCCCAGCTACTTGGGAGGCTGAGGTGGGAGGATCAATTGAGCCCAGGAGGTCAAGGCTGCAGTGAGCCATGATTGTACCACTGCACTCCAGCCTGAGTGACCTTGTCTCAAAAAAAAAACATACACACACACAATGAAAAATATCTCATTTCCAATAAGATACATGAAGTGTATAGCAAAAAAAAAAACTCCTTAAAAATGTAGATCAGTGAGGGGACATGTAAGAATAAATGGAGAGACAGACCAGGCAACTAAACGGAAGACTGACTATTAAAAAGACATCAATTTATTCATAAGTAATATGAAAATTCCATACAATTCCAATAGACACCCCAATGAATCATTCTCTAAAATCTAACAGAATGATTTTAAAGTTCATTTATGGGGTAAGGGTACAAGAATATCCTAGACATTTAAAAAAAAGAATAAAGGTATAGGACTTCTCTAGCAAATATAATGTGTTACAGGGCAATAATAATTAAAACTGTGTGTTATTAGAACACAAAGTGCCTAACAGCTCAGTGGGATGACACAGCAATGCCCAGAATCAGACCAATACAAAATAACCAATACCACTATAGAAGAAAATAGGTTAAGAGTATTATAGTTCTTTATAAAGGAAATAGAAGCATAAAGCTCTTTATAAAAGAAATTTTAAAAAACAGTCAACCCAAATAGTGATCAAAGAAATGCAAATTAACACAATAAGATATCACCATTTTCTTAACCTATTAAATTGACTTTTTGGTTTTAATATTAATGCCCAGTGTTGGCCAGTGAAGGGAAATGAAACCTCTGATACATTCCTGATAGGCCTGAAACAGATGCAGCTTTCCTGGGAGCAATTAGCAATAGGTATAAGAAGCCTTACTATGTTTATTCCAAACCAGCCCACTTCTAATAATTTAACTAAAGGAAATGATAAGAGATGTGTTTAAAGATTTACCTACAAGGATATTTTTCCAGATTTTATAATACCAAAGCTTTTGAAACAACCTAAATATATAACAATACGAAAATAGATGAAATGAATTATGATAAAGTCATAAGAATTTCAGTGGAAAATAGAATGAAGAAATGTGTTATAAGTGGAAAAACATAAGTGCAAAAAGTTATAAAACAGCACTCCAAGAGGATTTCCATTTTGGTTTGAATATATATAAACAATCATAATTACATATATGACTAAAAGAGCATACCAAAAATGTTAACAGTATGGTAGGCTTATAATTACTTATTTTTAATCATTATGTAATTGGATAAAACTAATAAATATTAACTTTTTTTCTTGGAGACAGGATCTCTCTCTGTTGCCCGGACTGGAGCACAGTGGTGCGAACTTGGCCCACTGCAACCTTGGCTTCCCAGGCTCAAGCAATCCTCTCACTTCAACCTCCTGAGTTGCTGGGATTACAGGCATGTGTCACCATACTCAACTAATTTTTGTATTTTTTGCAGAGACCAGGTTTCACTATGTTGCCCAAGGTGGTCTCAAACTCCTGGGCTCCAGTAATCTGCCCACCTCGGCCTCCAACTCCTGGGCTCAAGTAATCTGCCCACC
This sequence comes from Theropithecus gelada, assembly GCF_003255815.1. Classification (NCBI taxonomy): domain Eukaryota; kingdom Metazoa; phylum Chordata; class Mammalia; order Primates; family Cercopithecidae; genus Theropithecus; species Theropithecus gelada. The sequence goes on along the minus strand of NC_037678.1, from coordinate 22,258,441 downwards.
TTGGCCTCCCAAAGTGCTGGGATTACAGGCATGAGCCACTGTACCAACACTATATTAACTTTTATAAAAAACAAGATTCTGTGACTATATTGAATAGGATTGTGGTAAATATCTGATCTTTGCTAAAGCCACAAACCCTCTTATCACTCAGCAAAACATGATTGATACGCTGACCAGAGTTTAGGATCACATTTCAAGTTTCACCTGTTTCACAAAGCTTCCTCAAGTTTCTACCAGTCTCTACCCCTCTAGAATTCCAGAATTTCAGCAGTGATTAAGAGGGCATTCATCATTTATTGTTGAAACAATGTTTTAACATTTTCATGTATTAAAGCTTGCCTCAAAAAGAAAGTAAGTCCCTCAAAGGGAGTAACCCCACACCACACTACCCAGACCTTGAACCCTAAGCACAGTATTAGGTGCCTTATGAGAAGACATCACACTTAACTGAATTAAATCTCAGAATGGCCAACTAAAACTCTGAACCTAGATAAAATACATATTGCTAAAATAGTTTCCTTTAGATATTTTGTACATTCCTGTATGTTCTAAACCAATATTAACTCCAGTCTTAATAATTGGTGGCTGGTTTCAGGGATACAGAGATAAAAATTTCCAGTAAAACATGGGCAGGTAAGCAGCAGCAATCAAAAACAACCTTAAAAATTAGAGAAATGCCCTTGTTCACTGCAGCATTATTCACAATAACCAAGATATGGAAACAACCTAAGTATCTATCAAGAAATGAAAGTGTAAAGAAGTTATAGCTCACACACACAGACACATACGTATACTGGAATGTTATTCAGCCTTAAAAAAGAAGGAAATCCTGACATTTGCAACAACATGGATGAACTTGGAGAATATCATGTTAAGTGAAATAGGCCAGACACAGAAAGAAAATTACTACATGATCTCACTTATATATGGAGTCTAAAGTAGCTGAATTCATACAAGCAGAGCATAGACAGAATGGTGGTTACCAGTGGGGGTTGAGGGAGAGGAATGGGAAGATGTTGGTTAAAGAGTATACAGTTTCAGATATGTAGGATAAGTAAGTTCTAGAGCTCTAATGTATACCAGGAAGCTACAGTTAATAAATCATATTGTATACTTAAAATTCACTAAAAGATTAGATCTCAAATGTTCCCCCCCTCCAACAGAAAGTTAAAAAGAATTACTGAATGCTTACTATGTATCAGATACAGGAAATAAATTTAAGAACAAAAAAACTAAGAAAAATACATTAATTTCTCATGAAAATGAATGGTACTTTATAATTCCTGGGCAAACACAATAGAAGAAACACAGTGAGAAAAGGGGAAATTCCATAGGTTAGTCAAGGAATCAGATAAATATGGGCTAAACAGGAGGAACAACTCAGGAGGCCTCTGAAATAGTTGAACTATCTATGGCTGACAACCCAAATGGGCCACTGTGAAAAGGGAATGGCCAGAAGAGGTTGATTATTAAGTCTTAATAATCAGAAATTTTGAGGAGAATATTATTAAGCTTAGAAAAGGAATTTGGTAGCTGGACATTCTCTCCTCACACAAGGGAAAAAAGAAATTCTCCTCAGTGGGAATTTTAAATCAGCCCTGCAGTCTATTACTTATACATAAGGAGAATATCCCAACATACAGGCTTGTGAACTACTACAGTAATGGTTATGCAAACGGCAATTTTGGAAGGGCAGAGGAGTGACTGTGGTAGGTGGCAAATCTAAGATGGCTAGGTTTGGGGAAGGAATGGGTACCAGTATTACCTTAGGGTCCCTTCCATCCTCATAATTCAGTGATTTCTTAATAACATATTGTACAGCAGAGGTTATAAAACACGATATAAATTACACTATTGAGAAGAGGGAAGGCAGAAAAATTTCATTCCTCCTGTTTAACATCTATGATATTACCCATTTAAAAGTCTTTTCACCCTTTGTATTAATTGGGCTAATACATATACCTTGAAGGTTAGGAAAAAAAGAGTATAAATGCAGCCCTTGCCTTCCCCCCACTCCCTGTGACAGAGTCTTGCTCTGTCACCCAGGCTGGAGTGCAGTGGCGCAATCTCGGCTCACTGCAACCTCCACCTCCCAGGTTGAAGCAATTCTCCTGCCTCAGCCTCCCGAGTAGCTGGGATTACAGGCACCCACCACCAAGCCCAGCTAATTTTTATATTTTAAGTAGAGACAGGGTTTCACCATGTTGGCCAGGCTGGTCTTCAACTCCTGACCTCGTGATCCGCCCACCTCAGCCTCACAAAGTGCTGGGATTACAGGTGTGAACCACCGTGCCCGGCCAGCTCTTGACATATTTATAGCAATCTATCCCTTCACTAAATGGACCTATCTGGACAACTATGCTGTTTTAGTTCTTAAACCTGGCTCTCACTTCTTAATGCCATTAGTATATCTGTCTCTAGAAGTGTGATCTCTCATTTCACTCCCTGAACATCAAGAAATCAGATCATCTGGCTTATAAGAATTGTTTGTAATGTTAGAGTTAATTGGGCAATAAGAAAAGTGTTCAGGTAACTCTTTAGAGAATAAAATTGCCCAAAATCCGCGGCCCTTTAATAGTCTGTTTTGATGGTTTTCAAAGGCTTTTCTTCCCCAATTCCTTCCTAGTGCGTGACCATGTTCCTGAGACATGAAGTTGCTGGATCATTTAAACAATACTATTAATCTTTATAAGGTCCCATAGTAGAATTCTTAGATGTAAACGTGACTAAACATATTTCTCAACACATAGATTGATTTATAAACTTATTGTTGCCTCTGCTATTAACCTTCTCTTCCTTATTAATAATATTATAATAAAAGCTATCATTTATGGAATTCCTTTGTGGAATGCCATTATGGAAATCCTGGCACCATGCTGGGCACTTTACATATATTATTTGTAATCCTACCACAACAGAGTTTGGAATAAATAGAATAATCATTTCCTGAATGAGAAAACGGAGGAAAAAAAGAAGAGTTGTTATAACTACCCCCAAGATCCCACAGCCAGGAAGTACTGCAGCTGGGATTTAAATCTGGGTCTATCTGACACCAAACCTCACCTTTCCACTCTGCAGACACTCTCTAATCAATCATGTTACATCTACTGAATATTAACTCTTTGAGGATATTATGGTTCATCTCCTTAATAAAGACTACAATGATATTTCTTTACCATTATGATTCAGATATCTCAATCAAACTCAATATGCTTCTGAGTTGAAAATCCACCGAAGCAACAATGTAAACAGTTTGTGGTAATAATATCTGATCTAAAAAAAAGCAATGTTTGCTTTTTACAATTTAATGAGTATGGCATAATGATATAGCTTTTTTCTAATTTTACATAAACTTATGCACATTTGAAGAAAATAAGAACAATGCATCTGACAAAGCTGTTAGATCGCGAGGTCAAGAACAAAGTCTTATCTATTTCTATATATACAAGGACTATGCTTGGATATACAGAACACTCAATTGTTGATGAAAAACAGAGTTAATAAGTCTCAAGTAATACTTTCTTCTGAAAGAAATATGTTAAGATACCTGAAACAGTTTTTTTTGTTTTTTGTTTTTTTTTAAACAGAAAATAGAGCTCCACATTTCCAAAAGAAAAAAAAAAGTTTTTGGTCTGCAGATAAACTTCCTACCTCTCGATCTTTGAGTTTCATGGCGAGTACCAACTGATGCCTGTGGTTAGTGAGAGCCTCCCGGTAATTTCCTTTGGAGAAGAATGCAGAGCCCAGATTCCCATGAGCTCGGCATTCTCCTGTCTGGTCACCTGGATTGAATTGACAAAATAAAAAAAAGAATTTCTTTAAATTAATAATGTTATTTATAATATATAATGGTCATCTTAATTTAAGAGACACAGATTTATTAGCTAAAAAGTATTTGTTTCTTCCACAAGACCCTATGTGGGGAGTTATTGTCCTAGAATTTAAATCTCTGGATAACAATTGCTATTATTGTCATAACATATAACTGCAGACAGGGACTTAGGTGTCTTGGAAACAAAAGGTTAAAGACCTTAACACAAACTAGCTGCTGTTTGAGTCCTCATTGCCTTGCTAATGACTTTTGATTCTAAACAACCATCGGCTTGTTGGTTCAGTCATTTGAATCCAAACCTACAAGAAAATATCTTTACAAGTATGCTGGTGGCAGATTCATCATATCCCTTCTGTTACTCCAATCCTATAAGTCCTTGAATAATCACCATAATGACCATCATAATCATAAGCCATACTTATTTTACAAATGAGAAAACTGGGTCACAGAGAGGTTAAGAAACTTGCCCCAAATCACAAAGCTAGTAAGTGGCAGAGCCAGGATTCTAAACCCAGTAGTCAGGCTCCATAGTTTACATTCTTAACCTCTACACTATACTATCTCCTTCAACAAAATGATGATGCATCCTAATGAAGGAAAAAATTAAAACTACAATGAAAGATTCACCCAACAATGTTATCATTTGACACATTTTGTAAGCCCAAATCTCTGAAGAGGGCAATGAGTATGTTATTCCACATCTCTTGGCCTTTTGGGAGTATTGGCACCTTGTTATATGAGAAAGCTGTAAAGACCTGAACAGTCTAAAACAGAGACTGTTCTAGGGGCACTCACTTTTTTTCTTTACTTTTTTTTTTTTTTTTAAGAGACAGGGTTTTGCTCTGTTGCCCAGGCTGGAGTGCAGTAGCATTATCATAGCTAAGTGTAACCTTGAATGCCTGGGCTCAAGCAATCCTCCCACCTCAGCCTGTAGAGAAGCTAAGACACAGGTACACCATACCCAGCTATTTTTTTTTCCTTTTTTTTTTTTTTTTTTTTTTTAGAAACAGGATCTCACTATGTTGCCCAGGGTGGTCTCAAATTCCTGGCCTTAAGCAATCCTCTCAAAGCACTGGGATTACAGGTGTGAGCAACCAGGCCATCACTTTTCATTGCATATTATTCTCATTCATGTCATGTTACTCAGCTTTCTTTGTTCCCTTTCTGCTCCGATATAGAGAAGAGAAGCATCACTCTACCTAAGGTTTTGGCTACATCCAAGTCCTGCTGCATATATCCAGTGCTCTTCTCTGTATTTCCAAGAGACCAGTAAGCACTGCTCAGGGCAGAGAAAACAGAACCTCTCAGTTTGAGGCTGCAGGTGCCAATCTTCAGTGCGGCTTCTAAGACAACCACGGAGGCCCCATGATGGCCAGCTGTCAGAAGTTCCTGCCCAACCACAGACACTACCACAAAGGGACTCTTGTCCAGTTTCATTTTCTGAAGCTGCTGATAAGTAGGCTCGAGGGAGTCTGAAAATAAATAACAATAACATAACAGGATAATGTAGGATGATACAAAAACAATCTTTTCTAATATGCTCTAGAAACAAATGTTTATCATACCTTTTGTGGCTTATTTCAAGTATAAACTCTTCAACCTTTATTCTAGCACCACCCTAACTGTCCACTTATCTCATATGACTAGTATCACAAACCCCAGTCCAGTAATTTCCTTCTCCTCTCTCTTGCATGTATATGTCTTATCCTCTCTTTTGGCCTTTGTGATTATGATGTGCCACTTTCCCTGAATAGTTCCCTCTCCTCTGTCCTGTTCCCCTCTCAAAATATTACAGGCACATGCCTCAAGTCCCACTTGTACTGGGAATATCCCCAGGTACTCTGGCCTACATTAATTTGTGTATCCAAACCTGTGCTGAATTTTAATAGTATTGCACAGTTTGGTCATTAACTATTTTAGAATTGTTCCACATGTATTAATTTTTTAAATATTTTTCCAGCTAAATCTAAATACTGCTGTAGGACTATCTATTACAACTCCTTAGCAAGTGGCACAATGTGGGTACTCAGAAAACTCATCATGAACACAGGTGAAAGCCCCTAACATGTCTGGCATTTGATAAGAGGTTTGTCTGTGACAGGTCTTGCTCCGTCACCCAGGCTGGAGTGCAGTGGCATAATCTTGGCTCACTGCAGGCTCAACCTTCTAGACTCAAGTAAATCCTTCTACCTCGGCCTCCCAAGTAGCTAGGACCACAGGCACACACCATCATCCGTGGCTAATTTTAAAAAATATTTGGGAGAGAGGAGGTCTCATTACGTTGCTCAAGCTGGTGTCAAACTCCTCGGCTCAAGCAATCCTCCCACCTCAACCTCCCAAAGTGCTGAGATTACTGGTGTGAGTTACCATGCCCAGGCTGATAAACTTGAATCTGCATGACAGATTAATAAACCCTGTAAATATTTTTTCCTAGAAGATGCAATAAAAGAAGTTCTCCCAAGAAAACCTTTGTCATTCTCACTGGTAACCCAGTATCCACTGCTGCTTCTGAGACCAGTAGCCTCCCACTAAAAGAATATTATCCATTTTTGTTTGCAGTCATAAATGAAACCATAAAGAAATCATCTGAATTTATTTATTAAGATGGAAGATAAAATTAATGTTGGTCTCATTTTATTTTCATATGGTATTAAAAGAACATAGACAGGGGTCAGTAAGCCACAGGAGATTTTTTTCCCATTTGAAGCTAAGTTTGAATGTAGATTACCTCCAAGCTCCTTCTCGCAATTCTTTTTTTCTTTAAAGACAACTGCAGAGGTATTAATGATAGCCCTACAATAAGATGGCACTTATAAAGCATTTATTATTAGCTTTCCTGAAAAACTATTTCACATTAGTTTTTCCACTATGCACACGTAAAAAAATAATAATAATAAAAATAAACTATAAAAGGGGCGGTCTCTTTAAATCTTGAGTCTTCTAGCCACCAGTACTGCATTAAAATGCGATTTTTACAATTTATGACTGTGAATCTAAACTCTCAACTAAAAAGCTCTCGTCTGAATCAACACTGCCACAGAAACCTTGAAACCTGAAAACCTGCGGGTGCCTAAAGCATGTTTTCCTTCAATCAGATCACTAAGAGAGAACAAAGAACATTTTTACAACTGTCAATATTCAAGCTGTGCAGAGTACTGGTAAACACCAGCTAACCAATGGGGTTAAGTACAGGCACAAGAACCCAGGAATTGCTAGAATAAAAAAGAACAATACCATAATGAAATATTGTGAGCAGAATTTTGGTAGTGTCTGCTGATGAGTTTGGCAGTCAATGTTGATCACATTAGCATCCCACTGGCCAATTAGCAGAAACAAAAATAATAGAATTTTAGAGTTGAAAAGACTTTTAAAATATGCTCTCTTAGAAATGAAGAATCTGAGTATTTAAGTGACTTACCCAAAGTTGGAAAGCTTGGGACACAGCCAAGATAAGAACACACTGCAGGGCTCTAAGCCCAGGTTCTGTAATATCACACCAGGCAAGATTCTTGGTTGCTAGCAACATACACCACTCTTGGCTGCTTGTAAGCAGAAAAGAAACAACTGAGTGACTACTGGGAAAGGTAGAAAACCAGCCCTCCAGATCCACAGTCAAAATCATACCACAAAAGCTGCCTGGTGAAGGCAACATAACCATTGCAACCAAACACAGGACACCATAGCTTACAATGCTCCTCCCCACACCACCTCACTGAATGCCACCCTTGGAAAATGAGTGTCACCATTGCCACTTCCACCACCAGAACAAATTCTGTGCTATCCTTTCTTCTTTGAACCTTTAGCTCCTGATTCAAGGATGGGGTCCCAGCTGCTAGGGAGAATGGGAAAATTAGGATCTGACGCTTTCAGCTTTTATTATAGATGGCAGAAGCAGAAGTATATGATGGAGAATTCCCTAAACTGACAGCCCAAATTGACTGATGGCTAGCAAAGACACTATGCTTTACTTGGTGATATTTTTTCCCATAGCAACCACAGCTAAGTTAGAGAAACAGTCATCTAATTGAGCCTCTAAAATTACACAACAATGGTAGAAAGAAGAGTGAACACTGCCACAGAAATAAATATCTGGAAAATTCCCAAAAGAGAAAGAAATATTTAATTGTACAAATTTTCACTAGATGAAAATGAAACTGATGAAAGAGAAGTAGAAGATAAAATTTCCCTTCTCAGTATATAGGAAATACACTTCAAAAGATAAATTATAGTGCAAAGATCAATACAAGGCTAATATACAAAACATGCTACACGAGTTTGGAAAAGGGAGGGATTATCAAGGGCAACTGGAAAGCTTCATGGAAGCAGAACTTGATCTCTTGAATAAAGAGTAGCGCTTAGGTAAGTCTTTGCTATTTTCTGAGAGTAGAAGGTATTTTATGAAGAAGATTTGTCCTAACAGAAGTGCCAAGAGAAGATAGATACATGAAATGACACGGACTGCTTGAACTGACCAAAGAATATTTGTAGGGAAGGAAGTTGATGTGAAATAATGGGGAAAACACTGAGCTAAATACATACAGACACCTGTATTTAAAAGTCACATAGCCTCAGTCTCTCACTTGGTCAAATGTATAGGTTGTAACTGTGGTGATTGTTACACAAATCTATTCATGTATATACGTATGTCTATGTGTACAGATATATACACACAAAAGTCCACTTCACTGTATATAAATTAAAAATTTTTTTAATATCAAATTTCTCTGCTTGGGCTGTAATTATGTCTCATTGGTCCACACCCACAATCAAAAGCTCTAGATATACAAGTGGTAAGATAAGTTTTCTAAATGTGTAGGTGATCACTACAATTATTTCCAACTCTATTATTCTAATTCCTATTTTAGAGTAAACTTGGGCTACTAGCAAAGGGACTAATTTTGTGATTTTATCAGTCTAGGTGAAACGGAGCTTTGGCAGCCCATAGCTATTAAGATGTTTTTCTTTCTAGAGTCTATGGAGATAATAGATGAAATAGGCAATGTCAAACGAACTCCATAAGAACATAAAGCCCTTTGCAACATCAATTCATCAACCATTAAGTGTTTTTGAAAGGTAAAGGCTTTAAAGTTTTAAGATGAACAAAATCATATTTCCTAACATTTGAAGAGCTTGTAGGAATGTAGCAGAGGCTAATAATAAACAAAATCACACTCAACTAAGAGATATACTGTATTTCATCAGTTCTGAGGTGCATATTTATTCACATATTAACAGTCCCTGAATTTGGGATATAATACCTCTGAACTCAACAATGCTATGAAATGGTATGTCACTTTTATATCTAAAGGGGCCTAAAAGAGCTCTTTCAGAATACATAAAAATATATGTTATCATAATAGTCGGTAGTTTTTTTCTTTCTTTGTAATACATAAAATAATGAGGCCAAGCATGGTGGCTCACACCTGTAATCCCAGAACGTTGGGAGCCAAGGCCAACGGCCCAGGAGTTCAAGATCAGCCTAGGAAACATAGTGAAACCCTATCGCTATAAAAAATACAAAAATTAGCTGGGTGTAGTGGCACAGACCTACAGTCCCAGCTATTCAGGAGGCTGAGGTGGGAGGATCACCTGAGCCCGGGAAGGTTCAAGGCTGCAGTGAGCCATGACAATGCCACTGTACTCCAGCCTAGGTGGCAGAGTGAGATCCTGTCTCAAAAATAATAATAATAACTTTTAATCCAGAGTTCTTAGAAGTGGTAAAATGTGCTATAGGACCCCAAAAGAGAAAGATGTTATTAACTCTATCAGGTTAGGTCTGGGAAGGCTTCCCAAAGGAAATGGCACCTGAATAGAAATCAGAGACGTAAGAAACCATAGTGTTTTCTAGGAACTGCAGGTAGTTTTAGTTGAGAATATCTGGATATAAGAAGGAAAGAGAGGCAAGATCTTTTCTACTAAGGCTTGAGAGAAACTTCTCCAGTGAGTGCTCATTAAGAGGACCTTAGGTACTAGGTAGTGTTCGTTCCACATCCACACCACTATGCCTGCCCTAAACATAAGGGCAATTAGTACTGCTGCTACTTCCACTCCTCAGTGAGAAGAATGGCACCACGCTGCAGAGGAAAAGGCATCCTACAGAGGCCTGCCTTTAGATGCTAGTTCTTGACTTTCAAAACAACATTAGGAGAGAGATATTATAATTTCTCTCTACAGATATAGACTGAAGTATAGAGAAAGGAAGCAATCTTGCTCAGCCAATGGACTGGCAAATGGCAGTGCTGGAATTAGATTCCAATCTTTTGGGGGAAGAAGTTTATGTTTTTGCGTTTTGGTTTTTGTTTTTTGTTTTTTTGAGATGGAGTCTCACTCTGTGTGTCACCCAAGCTGGTGTGCAGTGGCACGATCTCAGCTCACTGCAACCTCCGCCTCCCGGGTTCAAGCGATTCTCCTGCCTCAGCCTCCTGAGTAGCTAGGATTACAGGTGCCCGAGCCTATGTTTTTAGGAAGGAAGACTCCTGTGAAAAGTGACTCCCACCTAAAAGAAAATCAGAGGGAATGAGCCCACTAAGGGTAGACAATTAGGCAAATAAAAGGTGAGTCACAACTTGACCCTGCAAGAAAAGCTTACACATTTAACAGGCATATTCCATCAGCACTTCATAAAATCAGCTTCCCTGGGTCCCCAGGAGCTGGTAGAAACACCACAACAGGTGATAGACCATAAATGTAATAGTTTTTGGATTGCCAAATTAACAGGAAGAGAGACAATATACACAAGAGGTTCTCAGCAAGAAGCAGCCCTAGCATCTTTAAAGAAACAAACAAAGGTAAACTCAATCTCACTTGGTAATTACATTAATAAATCCATGGTTGGCAGTAATAGTATGCTACAACAACCAAATTTGCTTAAATGTTTGTAAGATACCACAAACTGAAATTGCTGAAAGATTATCTAAAAAAAAGAAATAGAATATAGTAAAAGGATTACTTGAGAAATCATGTAAAAGAAAGTTTCAATTTATACTTATATTTATTTTATATTTTCATTAATGATTTAAGAGAAACACATCATATAAAATAACGTAAGTATAGCCACAGGATAAAAGGGTTAGCTGATACCTGATTTGTGTGCATGAGCGAAACTAAGAAACTAAAGTAAAACAGATTTAATTCAGTTAGAAATACAGGCGACAATAATCAAAAATCAAATGAGCGTCAATGTGGAAAAATACAATGTATTTATATGGGGGAAAGGGTATATTAATATAGGTTGTCCCTGACTTAAAAAAAATAAAATCTTAAAACTTCCACAAAGACTAAACCACAGGAACACTGTGCAGGTCATAAGAGCTTTGTCTGCTTACAGAAGCACCAAGACCAGAAAGTTTTCTCTGCTGCATTCAAGGATTACAAAACAGGCTGGTCTGAGTGCAATAGTAGTTACAACTAACTGATCACAACCAGTTACAGATTTATCCTGCTCCACTCTCACTGCTTCACTTGACTAGCCTTTAAAATACAAAATATATATATATATATATATATATATATAAACAACTGACATAACAGATCAGACGTATATGTAAAGTGACCCAAAGTGCACAGCTATGCAACAATGGCAAAACTTAGGAAGCTGCAGGAGGCTAAAAGTGGGCAGCAAATGATGAGAAATTTTGTCAATTACAACCATATGACAAAAAGAGAGGTCATTAAGATGTAGGATGATGCACAGAACAATACTGTGCAACGTAACATACTCCATAAATTGTTGATAAGAAAAGCCCACCTGGAATAGATACAGTGGTAAAGGCAATGCTAAAAATAAATGAGATAAATTAAATTGCCTTAAGGGAAGAGAAGAAGATACTGAAGCACTCCAGGCACCAGTAAGAAGTTGCTTTCTCCAGGTTCAGCCTTAGGTCAGTTACATAAGATGGGAAAGAACCTGGTAGAGAAAACCCTAAGGCAGCTCTGAGCTATTTCTAGCAGTGCAGGGACGATTTCCCTACATTTATCTAAATAGATCGCTTCAAAGGCAAAATGGTAAGTATGATTCTACTGATCTCAACACATTCACTCCAATATTCTAAGGCAGCAGCAGAAGCACCTCAGAATAAAGAAGTAATATCTTCATGAACCAAATAAAAAATGTTCCACATAAATTCCTTTTGGAGGGGTATAGGGAGAGAACAAGAAAAAACTAGAAAATGGAAAGGAGAGATAAAATGACTTTTTTCTTGTTGTCCATTCTGCCCCTGCTCCCTAAGCCCTGGAGCTCCAAAATGCATCTGCTCTAAGTCGGAGTTTATTTATTTATTTATTTAGAGATGGAGTCTCACTCTGTCACCCAGGCTGGAGTGCAGTGGCACGATCTCGGCTCACTGCAACCTCCGCCTCCCAGGTTCAAGCGATTCTCCTGCCCCAGCCTCCTGAATAGCTGGGATTACAGGCATGTGCCACCACGCCCAGCTAATTTTTGTATTTTTAGTAGAGACGGGGTTTCAGCATGTTGGTCAGGTTGGTCTCAAACTCCTGACCTCATGATCTGCCCACCTCGGCCTTCCAAAGTGCTGGGATTACAGGTGTGAGCCAACATGCCTGGCCAGTCAGAGTTTATTAACAGCAGGTCCCTAGGAGGTTTCAGCCTGTGGCAAAATCTCAGCTTTGTAGAGTTTATAAAATCGCATGAAGAGAGGTTTTCTTAAGACTTTCTTCCTAAAATATGAAATCCCTGAATTTCAAGAAAATATTTTTTATAGCTATAAATTACCCAGAGACCAAATCAGTACCATTTAGTTTATCAAACTTTTATTTCGCACATACTTTGAGCCAAGTATAATACTAGCCAGTATATTAAAAATATCTAAGGCTGCAAACATTTTCAAAACTAGATAAAATGTTGAATGATGCCATCAAAAATTTTAGGTTCATTTTTCCATAAGAAAAATTCAAAAACATACCACTTCAGACTGAAAAAGAGAGTTCTGCTTGACATACCCTGATTAAAATGAATCATTATTAGCTGTCTACTGTCTACCATAAATCTGCCTCAGTGTCTCTATCACTCCCCAAAGACAGCAATTGCTATATATACTTTTAGTCAAATCTTCCCAAGAATTCATTCCTCAAAAATCAACATTCCTCAAAATGAAGCCAATCTGTTTTGGGCCTCAGAACTCCTCCAACCTCCACAGTACCATTTTCAATCCATTCTTTTGTTTATTCCAGAATATCAACCAGCGTAAATTAGAAGTAAGAATAGGGATAAAATATGTAAACTGGTATCTGTCTTGTTTCTTTCTTCTTTTAATTTTTAATGCTCCTCTGAAAAATTTGAGGCACAGCCTACAATTAGATGTGTATTTCTTTTATGAAATATAAGAATGTCAAATGTCTTCTCTTATTTGAGTATTTCTAGAAGGCATATATTGGTCCATCTGAGAAATCAATTTCCTACTAAAAGTGTTGTGGTTTAGAATTACAGAATTTCAGACTACAGAAAAACTATAAGGGTTTTTAAATAATCCTGAAATCCAGAGAAGTTGATCCATTTACCCATTGTCATACAGTTAGTGAAAAATTTAAGAATGTAATGTAGGTCCACAAACTTCTATGTGAGTGGCCCTTCTACCATACTATTCTGCCTCATTAACATCACTTGTTGGCAGTTATTCTTCATCTTCCTTGGTCTAAAATATCAAATCTTAGCTAATTCGATAACCTATCAGTTCTCTGTGCCTGAGCCTAAAGTCTTGGAAGGCTAGAAATCTTCTTCTTTAAATTAATGTTATACCAAGTACTTTTATCATATTTACCTCTCATGGGAGATTTCATGGCGGCTTCCACCATCCCCACCAGAAGCTGGAGACTCTTGGGGTCTTGAGCCAGTCCAGATGCAAAGGCTGCCAGGGCATCGGCATGACGTCCAAGGTACTGGAGGGCAACACCCTGTCGGAAGTATGCCTAGAAATAAAAGATATATAATGCATGTTTTGCCTGTGCTCCAACAAGACTGATGGTGATTCTTTACTAGAACAACAGGTCAGCAGAACGAAGATTGAGATGTACTTGATTTAAAAACCTAGTGAACAGTTCGTGATGAAATGAACTAACTTCTAACATCATAAGCATACTTTCATCAGGCAACTTCTACTTAAAATTTACATCTTTTCACTTCTAAGACACATCAATTTTATCACATTCTTTGATATTTATTCACATACTACTTTTATTGTTTTTGAACTATTTAAAAAATATTTCTTATCCCACCTTTAATGCCATAAGCTCCTCAGGACAGGGACATGAAGATTTCTTTATATCTCACCTAAGTATCTGGTACAGTGCAAAAATAAATGAGATGAATTCTACTTATTTTCTATTTCCCGCTCTTAAATAATTATAAAGGAACAAATCAGTGTGTGATTACTATTAAGATAATTTTAATAATGAGTAACACAACATGGCTACTTACTTTTAATGTGTTGTTTCAAACATAGTATTTCAAAGCAATTACCTATATGTGTGCTGTGCTTAGAAACCAAAAAAGGTTATTGTCCTTTGTAGTCTTTAATTGAATTATTTTAAAAACTAGTATTATCAATTGTGATTATAGGAAAAATTCCTCGTTCCAACTAACTGCAGAAAAGACCAGAGAATTAATAAGACATTTAAATATTTAAATTTTAGAATAGTTTTAAGAAACTGCCATTTGTTTTCTTTTCTCTTTTTCTTTCTTTTAATAGAGGGTCTCACTTTTTCAACCAGGCTTCAGTGCAGTTGCGCAATCCTAGCTTACTGCAGCCTTGAACTCCTGGGCTCAAGCAATCCTCCCACCTCAGCCTCCCAAAGTGCTGAGATTACAGGCGTAAGCCACTACATCCAGCCTGCAGTTTGTTTTCAAGTACACAGAGTAAAACCAAGCAGGTGACAAAGTGTTATTACCTGTATACAACCAGCAAATTAGGTGTGTACCTAATTAATACATGCAAATAACATATAATTAACATATTCATTGCTTATATGACAACATCTGCTTCTAAAATACCTGGTCTCCTATTCAACTGAAATTCTCTTACAATTCTGTTTATAACACAAACGTATTTTTTTCAGTCCAATATACTTAGAAATTGTTACAAATTGTATTCTTGGGATCTAAATGAAGTTTCAAACTCCTAAAACTATCACTCAATACAAAATACATAATTTAAAATTTTTATATTACAAATGCATATACACAGAGAGTGAAAAAGCACCTTTCATGTTTACAAGATATATTTACTTATCTTAATATTATAATGACTCTTTGAGGTAATTTAAGATAGGCAACACCATTCAGTGTTTCTATTAAAAAACAATCCATAAACAGAATGAATAATCAAATTATGACAGACTACTCAGGCTTCTATTAAAGTATCAGCAGCTGTTAAAACTCAGACCCCAGTAAGATAATAACCTATAAATGTACTTTCATTACTAATTCATAGGATCACTTCCCTTCACTGGACTCAGTCACTGTTTTAATCTTTAATGTGTTTACAAACAGTTTTTCATTACCTTTTTCAATTCACTTTTTAGGTAGTTTCTATATTCCAAGAGGCAACAGTATATTCCAACTAAAAATAACTACAGTTTACATCACTACAGAAATGCTATATTAAAACTAAACTAAAAATATACATATTTGTATGTTTTTATATACAAAAATGCCGAATAACTGTAAACTTAACTAAGAGACACAAAAATGTCTTAGTTATTGATTTCACATATTATAAGAAAAAAAACTTAAGTTAGTACCAATGAATTCTGATAACTTCTTACATATTTGAAGCAAAACATTGCTTACTTGAGAGGGCAACTGATTCTCCTGTCTGCCAAGTAAAACCACTGAAAAGTATGATTTATCTACCGCTAGGGAGGTAGCTAAAGTTCAGTGTTAAATGCAAGCTTTGGTCTCATGTTCACGCAGGAGCTCAAGGAGAATGTGCATGTTTTGTTTTCTTAGAACACTTTCAAATTAGGTAAGAAAAGGTAAGACTGGACGATGCCTCCCACAATCTTGGTTTCCTTTCTTCAGGAAAATATTTTAAAAAGTGATATAGGAGAGAAGGGTCAAAGGTCATCTTTGGTCTTCCCTTATGCCCTTCCAGAGTCTCTAATCCAACTTTATAAGATTTTACCTGTTAAAAGCTTAGGGTTGTATCCCTCTAAAGATAGCATAAAGAGCACAGCTCTGACAACCCCCCTGCTCCAAACTCATAGAGTGGGGCTCTCCCAACATTTATCCATACAATATTCATTACATGTACAAATGGCTGTTGAATAAAAATGAGTTGTTTATACTTTTGTGAGAGATACGTCACTATGGAATTCAAGCTGATGATAAAACCTGATTGTGAGTTATTGAAATAGAATAAAGAGAATCCAGTACAGTAATTGGCAAAGAGTTAAGCACCCAATAAAATTAGCTATTTTTGTTATTATTTAATGGGAAAAGAATCTTAATATAAACACATAATTATAGACTAACAGAATACAAGGGAGTCCAATAAATATTTTAAATATTTTAGCATTCAATATAATATTATTCCATTTCTATAACTGTCTCATTCATTCTTTCTCTTGTTCCATAAAAGACTATGAGCAATCAAGAAACTATATAATTGAGACTTCTCATTGCTATAAGGCTCCCAGACAAAATCTAAACCACCTGACTAAAATAAATTGGTATTACCAAGTTCTGAGCGAGATAACAGCCACCCATAGGCTTGCTAGCCTTCTCCAAAGCAAAGGTCAGGATGTGTTGAGATTCACAGCTGTTTATCCAAGCTTCAAGGAAATTGTCATGACCTGCCAAGAGTGTATCTGCTTCTCCTTCTATGGGTTCCAGCTACTAATATTTATCTTATTATCACAGGTTTCACACAAAACCAATTCATCTGGGAGAAGTACTAATTTATACATAGAAAGGCAGAATAGGTGCAGCATGCCAAAGTTGGGATCTCCAGGGCAATGGTGAATACTTGGTGCCCAGTCAACATCAGATCATATACACACTTACTTCATGAACCCACCAACATACACCACATGCTGGTCATCGGTTTGGCAACATGGACTAACTGTTGAGAACACCTATACCCTAAGTACAATGATTTTAGGCTGAAGCTTTAGCCAAGAAGAAGAGAAACATATAGGGAGCTAGTAAATAAACTCGACTAAAGTGGGATGCCTAGATTTTCAAGTGCTCCATTCATTATTTTCTTTTTGGTCACCACAAATATACCACAGTGATTATTCCATGCATACTACTAGATGACTTCACAAATCATATAAAGACAACTGGATTACAAGAATAAGTTTCCATTACTTCTTTCTCTCAATTAACATTCCCTAAAAATCAACAGTGCCAGGCACCATGACACATAACACAAATTAAAAAAAAAAAAAAATGAGACTAGAGCACCCTCAAGATGCTCACAGTTGAGAGGGAAAAAATATAAAAAGCTCTAAGTGTCTTGACTGCTGACTGCAGTAAATGCTAACTAAAAGTAACTAATGTTGTAATATTTCAGAGGTAACAAAAATGTAATTAATGACCAAAGTATTTATGCCCTATTGTCAAAATTGTTAGTATTACTAGCATTTGCTTTTTACTAAATGGCATTTCTCTCACTCCAGAGGGTGAAAATAAAAACACTGAAAGACTAAATAAGTGAAACAGTAAACAATTCACTCTGCAAGTACCTCTGGAAGCAAGGAAAGACCTTTAGTCTTTACTTTCAACACATCATTCCTGGTTTAGAATTCCAAAATGTCACTGAACCAAACAATAACCTTACTCTCCCTTGGCCTAAATGAGTAATAAGGTAAACTACTATGTTCACAGTTACATGTGTATAACAACATATGTAATAAATATATGTAATATGTAATGATATATAGAATAGTGTATACTCACATGTACAATGCATAACCTAGTACTTATTTCAAGTATTTGCAAACAATCTGTCTTTGATTTTATCTGTATTTTCAAATGTTATACTTTAATATTCTTTTTTTTTTTTTTCTTTTTTGAGACAGTCTTGCTGTCACCCAGGCTGAAGTGAAGTGGTACAGTCGCAGCTCACTGCAACCTCCACCTCCCAGGTTCCAGCAATTCTCCTGCCTCAGCCTCCCAGGTAGCTGGAAGTACAGATGTGCACCACCACTCCTGGCTAATATTTGTATTTTTAGTGGAGGTGGGGTTTCACCATGTTGGCTAGGCTGGTCTCAAACTCCTTACCTCAAATGATCCACCCATGTCAGCTTCCCAAAGTGCTAGATTACAGGTGTGAGCCACCATGCCCAGCCTACTTTAATCTTCTTAGTCCGTATTTCACATTTGGAATTTGAACCTTTAAAATCTCCTGAAGAATATTTCTAATTATAACATTGTTTTATATCTTCCATATGTTTTATATATGCTTTCCATATAATCACCAACTTTGTTCAACTACACTTGTAAATCACATGATTTTCTAGTAAATTTTCCCTTATTTTATTTTAAAGATGATTAGAAATGGGGAAAATAGAAATGCTGATGCTAGATTTTAAAAAGCAGCACCACTGACTTATAATTTTTTTTCTTTTTTATTATACTTTAACTTCTAGGGTACATGTGCACAACATGCAGGTTTGTTACATATGTATACATGTGCCATGTTGGTGTGCTGCACCCATTAACTCACACTGACTTATAAGTTAACACAACTGAGTCAAAAGCAAAAATGATTATAAGAGGCCAAAACTAAAAGAACTTTAATATCACTGTATGTATACAAAACAATTTTGTTCAATTGTGATGGAAAAGAATAAACTTAGAGAATATATAAAACTTGGTTTTAAAAGAAAAAATGATTTTTGAAAACTTTATATTTTTAATTTTTGCAGGTCCAAAGTAGGTGTATATATTTATGAGATACATAAGATAGTTTAATACAAGCATACGATGCATAATAATCACATCAGAGTAAATGGGGTATCCATCACCACAAGAATTTATCCTTTCTCTGTGTTGCAAACAATCCAATTACAGTCTTTTAGTTATTTTTAAATGTACAATAAATTATTGTAGACTATGGTTATCCTGTTATGCTACCAAATACTAGATCTTATTCATTCTATCTAACTATATTTTTGTACTCATTAACCATACCACCTTGCTCGCCCCCACATACACTACCCTTTCCCAGGCTCTGCAACCATCATTCTACTCTATCTCTGTAAGTACAACTGCTAAATGACCCCAATTAAAAGACACAGACTGGCAAATTGGATAAAGAGTTAAGACCATTAGTGTGCTGTATTCAGGAGACCCATCTCACGTGCAAAGACATACACAGGCTCAAAATAAAGGGATGGAGGAAGATCTGCCAAGCAAACAGAAAGCAAAAAAAAGCAAGGGTTACAATCCTGGTCTCTGATAAAACAGACTTCAAACCAACAAAGATCAAAAGAGACAAATAAGGTCACTACATAATGGTAAAGGGATCAATTCAACAAGAAAAGCTATCCTAAATATATATGCAACCAATATAGGAGCACCCAGATTCATAAAGCAAGTCCTTAGAGGCCTACAAAGAGACTCAGACTCCCACACAACAATAATGGGAGACTTTAACACCCCACTGTCAATATTAGATCAATGAGACAGAAAATTAACAATGATATCTAGGACTTGAACTCACCAAGTGGACCTAACAGACATCTACAGAACTCTCCACCCAAATCAACAGAATATACATTCTTCTCAGCACCACATCATACTTATTCTAAAATTGACCACATAATTGGAAGTAAAACACTCCTCAGCAAATGTAAAAGAACAGAAATCACAACAAACTGTCTCTCACACTACAGTGCAATCAAATTAGAACTCAGGATTAAGAATCTCACTCAAAACCACACAACTGCATGGAAACTGAACAACCTGCTCCTGAATGACTACTAGGCACATAACGAAATGAAGGCAGAAATAAAGATGTTCTTTGAAATCAATGAGAACAAAGACACAACGTACCAGAATCTCTGGGAAACATTTAAAGTAGTGTGTAGAGGGCAATTTATAGCACTAAATACCCACAAGAGAAAGCATGAGAGATCTAAAATTGACACGCTAACATCACAATTAAAAGAACTAGAGAAGCGAGAGCAAACAAATTCAAAAGCTAGCAGAAGGCAGGAAATAACTAAGATCAGAGCAGAACTGAAGGAGACAGAGACACAAAAAACCCTTCAAAAAATCAATGAATCCAGGATCTGTTTTTTTGAAAAGATCAACAAAATAAACCACTAGCAAGACTAATAAAGAAGAAAAGAGAGAAGAATCAAATAGATGCAATAAAAAATGATAAAGGGGATATCATCACCGATCCCACAGAAATACAAACTATCATCAGAGAATACTATAAACACCTCTACACAAATAAACTAGAAAATCTAGAAGAAATGGATAAATCCCTGTACCCTACATACACTCTCCCAAGACTAAATCAGGAAGAAGTTGAATCTCTGAACAGATCAATAACAGGTTCTGAAATTGAGGCAATAACTAATAGCCTACCAAACAAAAAAAGTCCAGGACCAGATGGATTCACAGTCGAATTCTACCAGAGATATAAAGAGGAGCTGGTACCATTCCTTCTGAAACGATTCCTATCAATAGAAAAAGGGGAAATCCTCCCTAACTCATTTTATGAGGCCAGCATCATCCTGATACCAAAGCCTGGTAGAGACACAACCAAAAAAAGAGAATTTCAGGCCAATATCCCTGATGAACATCGATGTGAAAATCCTCAATAAAATACTGGCAAACCGAATCCAGCAGCATATCAAAAAGCTTATCCACCACAATCAAGTCAGCTTCATCCCTGGGATGCAAGGCTGGTTCAACCTAGGCAAATCAATAAGCGTAATCCATCACATAAACAGAACCAATGACAACAACCACATGATTATCTCAATAGACACAGGAAAGGCCTTCGACAATATTCAACAGCCCTTCATGCTAAAACCTCTCAATAAACTAAAATGGAACATATGGAGCATAATAAGAGCTGTTTATGACAAACCCACAGCCAATATCATACTGAATGGGCAAAAACTGGAAGCATTCCCTTTGAAAACTGGCACAAGACAGGGATGCCCTCTCTCACCACTCCTATTCAACATAGGACTGGAAGTTTTCGCCAGGGCAATCAGGCAAGAGAAAGCAATAAAGCGTATTCAAATAGGAAGAGAAGGAGTCAAACTGTCTCTGTTTGCAGATAACATGATTGTATATTTAGAAAACCACATCATCTCAGCCCCAAACCTCCTTAAGCTGATAAGCAACTTCAGCAAAGTCTCAGAATACAAAACCAATGTGCAAAAATCACAAGCATTCCTATACACCAACAACAGACAGAGAGCCAAATCATGAGTGAACTCCTATTCACAATTGCCACTAAGAGAATAAAATACCTAGGAATCCAACTTACAAGGGATGTGAAGGACCTCTTCAAGGAGAACTATAAACCACTGCTCATGGAAATAAGAGAGGACACAAACAAATGGAAAAACATTCCATGCTCATGGATAGGAAGAATCAATATCACGAAAATGGCCTTACTACCTAAAGTAATTTATAGATTCAATGCTATCCCCATCAAGCTACCACTGACTTTCTTCACAGAATTGGAAAAAACTACTTTAAACTTCATTTGGAACCAAGAAAGAGTCCACATAACCAAGACAATCCTGGGCAAGAAGAACAAAGCTGGAGGCATCATGCTATCTCTACTACAAGCTACATTAACCAAAACAGCATGGTACTGGTACCAAAACAGATATATAGACCAATGGAACAAAATGGAGGCCTCAGAAATAACACTACACATCTACTATCATCTGATCTTTGACAAACCTGACACACACAAGCAATGGGGAAATCACCTGCCTTGCTGCAGACCGGAGTTGCTCTTATTCGGCCATCTTGCCAGCCACCCTCCCTATTTCTTTATACATTGTTCTCCTGGTTCTCTTTACCTCTTTGTTCATGATTTATTTTAGCTCTCTGAGCATATTTAGTACAACTGAATTAAAGTCTTTTCTCGTAAATTCAATATATGTGCTTTCTATATGATAGTTTCTATTAATTACTTTTGTGAATAGGCTATACTTTCTTGCTTCTTGCATGCCTTGTAATACTTTTGTTGTAAACAAAATATGTTTAGAACATTTTAAGTTTTCTAAACATTAAAAATATATGTGAAACTCTGAAAATGAGATTCTTCCCCTTTAGGGATTTTTGTTTGTTTGCTTACTTCACTTTTTGTGATTTTTTGCTTACTGTGGGTTGTAGCTGTTTGTTGATTTGATAGCAGTTTTCTTGAATAGCGGGAAAAAATGAGATAGAGAGAATCAGAATAGGGAAAAAAAGAAGAATTAGAGCCAGAGCAGGGTGCCTTGTGCCATGCCTGTAATCCCAGCAACTCCAGAAGCTGAGACAGGTGGATCACTTAAGGCCAAGAGTTCAAGACCAGCCTGGGCAACACAGCAATTCCTCATCTCTACCAAAATTTAAAATATTAGCCAGATGTAGTGGCATGTACCTATAGTCCTAGCTACTTGGGAAGCTAAGATGGGAGAATTGCTTGAGCCCAAGAGTTCAAAGCTGTAGTGAGCTATGATGGTTCCACTGCATTCCAGCCTGGGTAACAGAGTGAGACCTTATCTCTAAAAAAAAGAAAAAAATTCTCCAAGTTTGTACAGATTGGCTGTGTACTGGGGACTATCTGTAGTCTTTTGTATAGGTCACTGGGGATTGTTTGTTTGTATTACAGTGTTTTTGAGGAGTATCTGCTGCTTTTCTTCCCTGAGGGAATTTTGAGTTAGGTGAAACAAAGGCAGATACCTTGCATTAATAATATAGGTAGTCCCCAGACAGGTTAGATCAGACAAACACAATTATTTGAAGATAAGGTTTGCTCTGCTCCCTAGAGAACCAGGGACCTAGTTCTCACTATGGGAATGCGAACTGTCAAGTTTAAGACTGTCAACAAGCCAGGGAGGAGGATGGGGCAAGGTGAAGCTAAAATGTCAAAGACTTGTATGCCATTTTGAAGTTGCTTTCTTCTGGATTTGGATTTTTTTTTTGCACTGGTGTAAACCTGTGACTGTGCTCCAGAGTCCTGACAAAGTTGGTATTGACAATTTTTCTTTAGTTTTTGATATTGCTTCAGAGGGGCAGGCCCTTGGAGCTATGATATCTACTTATCCATTTTTGCTTAGATTCCTCCTTGTTACCATGTTTAAGAACTTTTTATCTAATCCTTGGTTACAAACATTTTCTTCTAAAATTCTTATAGTTTTACTTGTTCACATTTAGATTTGTGGTCCAGTTTGAGTTAATTCTTATATAAGGTGCAAAACAGTGTTTTAGATTCATTTTTATTTATATGAATGTCCAATTGTTCAAATGCCATTTATTGAAAAGAGTAAGTTCCTTTCTTTTTTAATCCCTCCTTTGTAAAAAAATCAATTGTTCATAGTTGTGTGGGTCTATTCCTGGACTCTCTATTCTGTTCTATTGATATGTGTCTACCCCTTCACAATATTACTGTTACAGTCTCACCAATGCACCACAATGTAACAGTCTGAGTTGTGAGGTATTACCCAGAGTTCTTTGTCTCATGACTAAGAGAATTAAGGAGCATGGACACAAAGGATGAGGTTGGAGTGAAAGTTTAATAAGCGAAAGAAGAAACTCTCAGCTGTGGTGAAGGGATCTAGAAGAGGGTTGCTGTTATTACAGTTAAATGCAAAGACTTTTATAAGAAACTGATGAGGGCTGGGTGTCTCATTTGCACAAGGCACGAAGTTCTGGTAGTTCCACCTCATCCTTTTAATGCGCATGTGGGCCCTAAGCTTGAGTTACTCCGTATTGCTTTATTCCGCTTACTGCACATGTGTCAGGGGATGGAATTTTCCATTGCAGGTGTATTTGGGCAAGTCACCTATGTAGCCTTTCTTATCTGTGTGGCTGTGGGCATCTTAGGCAAGCCCCACTGTGCAAGTTCCCTTATCTGTGCCTGCAGGCTGTTCTTTTGCTTGAAAGAATTCAACAGAGGACCCACCCTAACTGCCTGCCTGACCTGTTTCTTCCTTTCTCCTCTCTCATTACATTGTGTTGATTACTGTAATTTTTTAGGAAGTTTTAAAATTGGGTTCTATGATGCACCCAACTTTTTCTTTTCAAAATTGCTTTGGTTATTTTAGTTTCTTTGCTTTTCCATATAAATCTTTGTAGACTCAGATGTCTATATGTACAAAAAATCTTGTTTGATTTTCATTGGCATTATGTTAAATCTATTTGTATTGGTTCAATTTTGGGAGAACAGGCATCATAACTATATTTAGTCTTTCAGTTCATAAACAGGCTATGTTTCCCCATTTATGTCTTCATTTTGATTTATTTCATGAGCATTTTTTTAGTTTTCATTGTAAATATCTTACACATATTTTGTCACACTTACATCTAAATAATTCATTTTTTGGAGCTATTGTTTTTGAAAGTTCAGTTTTCAGTTGTTCCTTGCCAGTATGAAATATGATTGAATTTTGTGTGCTATTATGATTATTAATTTTTTTTGAGACAAGTTCTCACTCTGTTACTCAGGCTGGAATGCAGTGGTATGATCATGGCTCACTGCAGCCTTGAACCCTTGAGTGCAAGTGATCCTCCCACTTAAGCCTCCTGCATAGTTGGGGCTACAGGTATGCACTACCATGTCTGGCTAACTTAAATTTTTTTTTTTTTTTTTTTTTTTTAGAGAGAGGATCTCACTATGTCATCCAGGCAGGTCTCAAACTCCTGGGCTCAAGTGATCCTCCTGCCTTCGCCTCCTAAAGTGCTGGGATTATAGGCATGAGCCACTGCACCCTGCCAGTTACTGTACTTTTGTTTTAAAACATTTATTTATTCATTTTAATATCTTTTATTTCTTTTCTCAGTGTTTCTGTCCTTCCATTTGTTATAAGGGTTGCCTTTACTTATTAGAGAATGGTTGTAATAGTTACTACTAAAATCTTTGTGTGATAATTTTAACCTTTATGTCATCTTAGAATTGGTGTCTATTGATTGATTT
The DNA here is from genome assembly GCF_003255815.1 of Theropithecus gelada. Classification (NCBI taxonomy): domain Eukaryota; kingdom Metazoa; phylum Chordata; class Mammalia; order Primates; family Cercopithecidae; genus Theropithecus; species Theropithecus gelada. The sequence continues at coordinate 22,233,487 of NC_037678.1, read as the reverse complement.
TCTTGTGAGTTGAGATTTCCCTGGTCTTTCATAGGCCAAGTAACTTTGGTTTATATTCTGAATATTTTGTTATTATCTTATGAATCTTTATATCCTGTTTATATTTTAAGAAGAATGTAGTTATTTTTTTGTTTAGCAAACAATTTACCTGGTTAGATTCAGGCTATAATTTTCAATACACATTTTATAGACTTTATTCACAATGTCAGTTAACTTTTCACAGCTTTTGTTGTTCTATTAGGACCTGTCCTTCATATGTACCACTGAGTGTTCTGAGAACTGGATAGTGGCCTATCCTACACTTTTCACAGCCTTTGGCATGCTATTTAGGGTAAGAACCATACACACCACATAATGGGATTGCTCTCATGAGCTCACTCCTATATCTGATATCTTCAACACTTTCCAGCTCTCTGACTGTCTTCCTTCCTATCTCCGGCCAAAAGGTAGAACTTTAGTTTCCCTGTGTTGCCATACATATCCTGTAATTATGTCTACTTAAAGTATCAAGCAGTGAAAATGCAGAGAGAGGAAAAAAGTACTGTTAACTCAATTTGTACCCTCAAGACCACAGCTCCTATAGTCAGAGAGAAGGGTCTCCTTCCTCAGAATTTAGATGCCTGCCCATTATACACCGCTTTTGCTTGTTGTTTTGGGGTCTTGCTCTGTCACCCGGGCTGGAGTGCAGTGGTGTGATCATAGTTCACTACATCCTTGACGTCCTGGGCTCAAGTGATTCTCCCACCTCAACCTCCCAAGTAGCTGGGGGTACAGGTGTGTGCCACCACACCCAGCTAATTATTTTTTTTAAGAGATGAGAGTCTTACTATGTTGTCCAGACTAGTCTCAAACTCCTGGACTCAAGTGATCCTCCTGCCTCGGCCTCCTACAGTGCTGAGATGACAGGCAGGAGTCACTGCCCTGGCCCCCTCCACTGCTTTCATCATCCCCATCACTGCTGGCTTGCCTGGAGTGTGGACTGTGAGAGAATATTAAGAAAACCAGATTTTCTTTATTCTTTCTGACCTTAAGAGTTCCCTTTTTTGCTTCTCTAACCAAAGAGAAGGCTTTCTTGGCGCACTTTCTGTTTGCACCCAATAAGTGCATCCTGATTTGAAGCTGCCTTTGAATCCAAGCTGGTAACACGAGATGGGAAAGAAAAACCAAAACAAATCAGGAAACCCACTGCTGGCTTGTTACTGCTTTGAATTCTGTTCTCCTCCCTTAAGTCACCTGCTACCATTTACTCTTCAGAGAGCTATACTATGAAGTCTTTTCAGGGTATAGTTGTGTTCAATGGAAAAGATTAAATGAAGTGTACTTGTTTCATCTTGCTTAGAACTGGAACCTCTTTTTGAAAAGATATAAAACATGTTGTATTTTTATACAAGTAAGTATTGAGAGGCAGTCATTTTTCTTTTCTTGTTTTTTTCATTTTGACACATGGTACCCTACATTCATGTCAATGTAGAAAGATCATATAACATGGGACAGAGAAGAAATAGGCTGGGAAGTGTAGTCGTCTTTTTTGGACAGAGTTTCACTCCTTTACCCAGGCTGGAGTGCTGAGGTGTGATCATGGCTTATGGAAACCTTGACCTCCTGGGCTCAAGTTATCTTCCTGTCTTAGCCTCGCAAGTACTTAGGACTACAGGTGTGTGCCACCATGCCTGGCTAATTTTTAATTTAAATTTTTTTTTTGTAGAGACAGGATCTTGCCATGTTGTCCAAGCTGGTTTTGAACTCCTGGACTCAAGTGATCCTCCCATCTCGACCTCCCAAAGTGCTGCAATTACAGATGTGAGCCACCACTCATGGCTTGTAAATTTATTCTGTAGAAAAATGTGTCAAATATTTATGCAAGTGTTTTTTAGGCACATAGTTTTGCCTTTCTGCCCTGTTCTCATCACTTACTCATGTCACCCTGTTCAGGTCCCTTCCTCAGATGCATGTTCTTTTCTGGAGATTCTTACTACTCACCAGTAATTGAAGCAACTGACAAAAGTATTAGTTGTCAGTAAGCCAGCAGTATTTCTTGAACTGTGCTTTCCCAAACACCTAAAGTCAGAAGAGAGGGACTATTCCAAGAATTGGGGCTATAGGAGGAGTAGAGATGGGCATTTCTTTGTATTTCCTCTTTTAAAAAATTGTGTGAACTCTTCATTTTATTCTATAATTTTTATATTAAGATAATCCTCTTTTTTTTTTTTTTTTTTTTTTAGTTTGTGTCCTTTGTAGGGACATGGATGCAGCTGGAAACCATCATTCTCAGCAAACTATCACAAGAACAGAAAACCAAACACCACATGTTCTCACTCATAGGTGGGAACTGAACAATGAGATCACTTGGACTCGGGAAGGGGAATATCATACACCGGGGCCTATCATGGGGAGGGGGGAGGAGGGAGGGATTGCATTGGGAGTTATACCTGATGTAAATGACGAGTTGATGGGCGCTGACGAGTTGATGGGTACAGCACACCAACATGGCACAAGTATACATATGTAACAAACCTGCACGTTATCCACATGTACCCTAGAACTTAAAGTATAATAATAAAAAAAAACAAATACAAAAAAAAAAAAGATAATCCTCTATAGATTATAACAAATAATAAAACACTGTGGTGTGGGATGTCAATAATGGGTAGGTTATACATGTATGAGGACAGGGGTATACAGAAACTCTCTGTACTGTCTGCTCAATTTTGCTGTGAACCAAAAACTGCTCTAAAAATAAACCTTATTAATTTAAAAAATTCTCTTCTCAAAACTTCAAATAACTTTGACATTTCATGAGATGTGTCATGTTAGCGTATTGCTTTGCTCTTCTTTTTGGTATAATGCTAGAGAATTCCATTTGAATAATTTGAAGGGAAAAGAAAGAGTTGATAGCCAGAAAGATCAAAAGAGTAAGTCATTAATGGTAGAATTTCATCTGCCTGAAGAAGCCTTATGCAGAGTGCCCATATCTCAGTGTATATCTACTTATAGTAATAATTTTTCAGAGACTGCTTTCTGGAAGGAGTGAATTCCCATTAATCTGACATGATTTGGGTGTAGTTACATTATAGTAGGCAAGATGCCATGTGTTTTTTTCAACAGTTGGTGAGAATTTTGGCTGCTTTAATCCCCATATTTTTAGCTTCACTGTTTTTTTCCTAATCCACTGTTCTCGCTGCTACTACTATTTTTTTCCATTCTGCTTCTGGTCTTACCATATTCCTCAGGACCAGGACCAGGCTATGTGTATAAAAGCACACATTCTCTGTGTTCTAGAGTTGGTAGAGGATTGGTAGGGCAGGGGCACAGAACTCGTGCCAAAGCCAGACGATTTCTTGGAAAATGTTCAGGTAATTCTCTAGGTTTTTTTTTTTTATTTTTTATTTTTTTAGCATGACGTTACACATTTCCTATACTGCACCTATAGAATGAAGGCCCAAGATATGGAAAGTTCAGAACCACTACTCTAGGGGACTGCAAACTTCTTTCATTGTTTATGTTTAAAGTTTTGAAAACTCCAGTAATGCTATACACATTTTATAATCTGACATAAACTGTACTTCGGGATTCCCCCCATTGCTAGAAAATAACACCTACTTAGTTATTTAATTTCTGGTTGGCATTTTGTCTTTTCTTTGACTTCTTATCAAATTTCTAATTCTTTTTTAAAATGTGATTTTCTCATAAACCTGTCACCTTAATAACACTTTTGATACAATTAATTTAACATTAATTTTGGGAAAAGAAGTAGCTGATACATGAAACAATCAGAATTGAGAGCAGGTTTCCTTTAGAAATTGATTTTAAATGTACTGAAAGTCAACGTTAGAGAGAGAAACAATTCACAGCTGCAGATTTGGTTAGAACATTTATGTTTAGGACATTTGGGTCTCTGATTCTGGGTTCCAAACTAAATACTGGTGTTTTCTAAAATAGCTCCCAATCCTTTTGCATGTGCTTTCAGTATACAATATGACAGACTAGTGAAAAATACAAGTTTAGTTTTCTGGAGAGGTAGGAATATTTCCTCCCAGCTGATCAGGTAAAACACACTGTGACATGAAGAATGTGTTCTTTGCTGATTCTCAATGTTTTTATTTTTATTTTTAATATAAAATGTCAACAAATAGAAGCAAGAGAAAATTCACTTGAAAATATCAGAAGATAAAAGAAATATAGCAAATTATACTGCTGGTAAAAAATCCATTTTAGCCACCAAACAAACAGGCATTGGCTGAGAAGCTTGCTGATGGCTTCTTTTGTTTCTCTTTGATTTAAAACCTCATGCCTGTAATCTAATTAACATCGAACTGAGTTGCAAGTATAGTGGCCTGTTTGGTTCAATAATTTACATGAAAGGTTAATGAAATGAATTTTTCCTCCATCCAATTCATTAAAAATTGTTCTACAATCAACGGTTGCTAATGGAATAGATATTAAATATTCATGTTCATAAATTTTGTGTCATTTCTGATTTTCCTTCATTTCTGCCTCCATATGTTGAATTTTACAAGTATAAGAATTTCAAGACAAAGAGCTGATTTAGAGGTTAATTGCACACTATTAATTCTTTTATCAAGGAGGCAGTGTGGAAAGTGGAGAGAGAGTATGACAGTAGGTTTGTCTCACTTTGTAGCTCTATGATTTGGGGCAAGTTTTGTAACCACCTCTTTTGTGAAATAGTCATTGTAAGAACTTCTTGCAGGGTATTGTGAGGGTTAGTGATAAACTATGGAAAGCACCCAGCACAGTGTCCAGTAGAGACTAGCTATCCCATAAATGACAACTTAGAAAAAGTTTTGGAAAATAGAATACCCACATATATGCAGCAAAACTTATGATAATTTATAGTAGCAGGAATGAGATGACAATACTGAACTCTTTAATTCTAAAATAGGTATCAGGCTTGGACCTTGGAAACCCTGTAATAATTATTTTTGAGATGGAGTCTCACTCTGTCACCCAGGCTGGAGTGGCATGATCTTGGCTCACTGCCACCTCTGCCTCCCAGGTTCAAGCAATTCTCCTGCCTCAGCTTCCTCAATAGCTGGGACTACAGGTGCCCGCCATCACGCCCAGCTAATTTTTGTATTTTTAGTAGAGACAGGGTTTCACAATATTGGCCACGCTGGTCTTGAACTCATGACCCTGTGATCCGCCTGCCCTGGCCTCCCCAGGTGCTGGGATTACAGGCGTGAGCTACTGCGCCTGGCCAATAATTCTAATAATCAGTGTATCAGGATAAGTCTTTGATAGGAAGGAGTGTTTCATGTGCCTTTAGATAGATTTTTGGATTTCTGTTTTCTGGCACCTGTTTTTTTCTTTTCCATTCAAGTCAAAGGACATTATTTAACCTGCATTTAATGTCTTTTCCAAATAATAAACTTACTAGATAACTGCAGCCTGCCCAGTCAACTGCCAAAGTATAAACATTAAAACAAATTTTTTGACTGAAAAGTTTCCCTGAAACATATTATCTATTATATAGGCTTTTGAAACAGAAGATAACAAACATAGGTTTACTTCCTCAATGACTCAGGGAGATCATTATGATCATTAATGTTTATTTTGTGCCAAATTTTGTCACCCCCTTACCTACTTTACAAAAGGTGACTTATAATATGTGAGCTGGTAAAGCAGATGAGCCACCTCAATAAATAACAAATGCCAAATAGAGCGTAACCGTGAGAGAATCACTTCTCTTTGATATTAAAAAGTGCCTCGTCCATCAGCCCTATTCTGGCACTGAAAATACTGAACAGGAGCATTTCCTAGGCGCATTAGTTATCCTTTTGCTAATATAACAAATGATCACAAATTTAGTAGCTTAAGCAACACATATTTATTCTCTCACAGTTCTGGAGCTGTTCTAACGCCCAAAATGAGTTTTACAGGGCTCTAACATCAAGGCATCCATAGGGCTGTTTCCTTCTGGATCCTCCAGAGAAGAATCTGTTTCTTGCTTCTTCCAGCTTTAGAAGCTAGCTGCACTCCTTGGCTCATGACCGCTTCCTCCCATCACTTCAAACTCATGCTTCAGTCTTCAACATTTCCTACTGCCCTGATGGGTGCAGCACACCAACATGGCACAAGTATACATATGTAACAAACCTGCACGTTATGCACATGTACCCTAGAACTTAAAGTATAATAAAAAATAAAAAATAAAAAATAAAAAAAAAGGACCTATCTGATTACATTGGGCCCACCCACATAGGCCCCCAACTTGAGATTCCTAATCACATTGACTAAGTCATTTATCATGTAAGGTAACATTTCTTACAGGTTTCAGGGATTAGGGTGTGGGCATTTTTTGGGTGCCATTATTCAGTCTACCCACACTGGGCAACCTCAGGCTAGTCACTTAACTTTTGCAAGCCTAGAATAAATACCTAACTCTTCAATGCCCAGACACTGATGAAGATCTACAAGCATCAAGACCATCCAGGAAAGTATGATCTCACCAAATGAACTAAACAAGGCACCAAGGGACCAATCCTGGAGAGACAGAGATATGTGACCTTTCAGAAAGAGAATTCAAAATATTACAGCTGTTTCTAAGAATCTCAATGAAATTCAAGATAACACAGAAAAAAAATTCAGAATCCTATCAGATAAATTTAATAAAGAGATTGAAATAATTAAAAAGAAGCAGAAATTCTGGAGTTGAAAAATGTAATTGATATATGAAAGAAGGCATTACAGTCTCCTAACAGCAGAATTGATCAAGCAGAGGAAGGAATTATTAAGCTTGAAGACAGGCTATTAGAACATACACAGAGAGATGAAAGAACAAAGAATAGAAAACGATGAAGTGGGCTTACAGGATCTAGAAAACAGTCCCAGAAGGGAAAATCTAAGAGTTGCTGGCCTTAAAGAGGACGTAGAGGGTGAGATCAGGGTGGAAATTTATTCAAAGGGAAAATAACAGAACTTTGCAAACCTAGAGAAAGATATCAATATTCAAGAACAAGAGGGTTATAGAACACCAAGCAGATTTAACCCAAAGAGGACTACCTCAAGGCATTTAATAATCGAACTACTAAAAATCAAGAATAAGAAAGGATCCTAAAAGCAGCAGGAGAAAATAAATAACATACAATGGAGCTCCAATACAGCTGGCAGCAGACTTCTCAGTGGAAACCTTACAGGCCAAGAGAAAGTGGCATGACATATTTAAAGAGCTGAAGGAAAAAACTTTTACGCTAGAATAGTATATCTGGTGAAAATATCCTTCAGACATGAAGGAGATATAATGACCTTCCCAGACAAACAAAACCTGAGGGATTTCATCTACACCAGGCTTATTCTAAAAGAAATGCTAAGGGAGTTCTTCAATCTGAAACAAAAGGACATTGATGAGCAATAAAAAATCATCTGGGCTGAGTGGGGTGGCTCATGCCTGTAGTCCCAGCCACTTGGGAGGCTGAGGCAGGTGGATCACTTGAGCCCATGAGTTCAAGACCAGCATAGGAAACATGGCAAAACCCTGTCTCTGCAAAAAATTCTACCAGAGGTACAAAGAGGAGCTGGTACCATTCCTTCTGAAACTATTCCAAACAAAGGAAAAAGAGGGCCTCCTCCCTAACTCATTTTATGAAGCCAGCATCATCCCGATACCAAAACCTGGGAGAGACACACACACAAAAAAAAAGAAAATTTCAGGCCAATATCCCTGATGATCATCGATGCGAAAATCCTCAATAAAATACTGGCAAACTGAATCCAGCAGCACATCGAAAAGTTTATCCACCAGGATCAAGTCGGCTTCATCCCTGGGATGCAAGGCTGATTCAACATACACAAATCAATAAACGTAATCCGTCACATAACAGAACCGATGACAAAAACCACATGATTATCTTCAGTAGATGCAGAAAAGACCTTTGATAAAATTCAACACCCCTTCATGCTAAAAACACTCAATAAACTAGGTATTGATGGAACGTACCTAAAAATAATAAGAGCTATTTATGACAGACCTACAGCCAATATCATACTGAATGGGCAAAAGCTGGAAGCATTCCCTTTGAAAATTGGTACAAGACAAGGATGCCCTTTCTCACCACCTGATCTTCCTCATCTTTGGTCTTTGATGCTGGTGACCTTTGGATGAGGTTTCTGTGTGGACATCCTTTTTTGTTGATGTTGATGCTATTCCTTTCTGTTTGTTAGTTTTCCTTCTAACAGTCAGGCCCCTCTGCTGCAGGTCTGCTGGAGTTTGCTAGAAGTCCACTCCAGACCCTGTTTGCCTGGGTATCACCAGCGGAGGCTGCAGAACAGCAAAGATTGCTGCCTGTTCCTTCCTCTGGAAGCTTCGTCCCAGAGGGGCACCTGCCAGATGCCAGCCAGAGCTCTCCCATATGAGGTATCTGTCGACTGCTGCTGGGAGATGTCTCTCAGTCAGGAGGAATGGGGGTCAGGTACCCACTTGAGGCAGTCTGTCCCACAGCAGAGCTTGAGCGCTGTGCTGGGAGATCTGCTGTTCTCTTTAGAGTTGGCAGGCAGGAACATTTAAGTCTGCTGAAGCTGTGCCCACAGCTGCCCCTTCCCCCAGGTGGTCTGTCCCAGGGAGATGGGAGTTTTATCTATAAACCCCTGACTGCAGCTGCTGCCTTTCTTTCAGAGATGCTTTGCCCAGAGAGGAGGAATCTAGAGAGGCAGTCTGGCTACAAGGGCTTTGCCAAGCTGCAGAGGGCTCCGCCCAGTCTGAATTTCCCAGTGGCTTTGTTTACACTGTGAGGGGAAAACCGCTTACTCAAGCCTTATTAATGGCGAAGGCTTTTCCCCCGACCAAGCTTGAGCATCCCAGGTCAACTTCACACTGCTGTGCTGGTAATGAGAATTTCAAGCCAGTGGATCTTAGCTTGCTGGGCTCTGTAGGGGTGGGATCTGCTGAGCTAGACCACTTGGCTCCCTGGCTTCAACCCCCTTTCCAGAGGAGTGAATGGTTCTGTCTCACTGGCATTCCAGGCACCACTGGGGTATGAAAAAAATCTCCTGCAGCTAGCTTGGTGTCTGCTCAAACGGCCGCCCAGTTTTGTGCTTGAAACCCAGGGTCCTGGTGGTATACATACCTGAGGGAATCTCCCGGTCTGCAGGTTGTGAAGACTGTGGGAAAAGTGTAGTATCTGGGCCAGAGTGCACCATTCCTCACAGCACAGTACCTCATGGCTTCCCTTGGCTAGGGGAGGGAGTTCCCTGACCCCTTGCACTTCCTGGGTGAGGTGACACCCCACCTCGCTTTGGCTCACCCTCTGTGGGCTGCACCCACTGTCTAACCAGTCACAGTGAGATGAGCCGGTTACCTCAGTTGGAAATTCAGAAATCACTCACCTATTTAATAAATGGTGTTGGGAAAACTGGCTAGCCATATGCAGAAAACTGAAACTGGACTCCTTCTTTACACCTTATACAAAAATCAACTCAAGATGGATCAAAGACTTAAACATAAGACCTAGGACCATAAAAATCCTAGAAGAAGACCTGGGCAATACCATTCAGGACATAGGCATGGGCAAAGACTTCACATCTAAAATACCAAAAGCAATGGCAACAAAAGCCAAAATAGACAAATGGGATCTTATTAAACTAAAGAGCTTCTGCACAGCAAAAGAAACTATCAGAGTGAAGAGGCAACCTACAGAATGGGAGAAAATGTTTGCAATCTACTCATCTGACAAAGGGCTAATATCCAGAATCTACAAGGAACTTAAACAAATTTACAAGAAAAAAAACAACCCCATCAAAAAGTGGGCGAAGGATATGAACAGACACCTCTCAAAAGATGACATTTATGGGGCCAACAAAACATACGAAAAAAAGTACATCATCACTGGTCATTAGAGAAACACAAATCAAAACCACAATGAGATATCATCTCACACCAGTTAGAATGGTGATCATTAAAAAGTCAGGAAACAACAGATGCTGGAGAGGATGTGGAGAAATAGGAACACCTTTACACTATTGGTGGGAGAGTAAATTAGTTCAACCATTGTGGAACACAGTGTGACAATTCCTTAAGGATCTAGAACCAGAAATACCATTTGACCCAGCAATCCTATTACTAGATATACACCCAAAGGATTATAAATCATTCTATGGTAAAGACACATAGCACACGTATGTTTATTGCAGCACTGTTTACAATAGCAAAGACTTGGAACCAATCCAAATGTACATCAATGATAGACTGGATAAAGAAAATGTGGCACATATATACCATGGAATACTTATGCTGCCATAAAAAAGGATGAGTTCATGTCCTTTGCAGAGACATGAATGAAGCTGGAAACCATCATTCTCAGCAAACTAACACAGGAACAGAAAACCAAACACTGCATGTTCTCACTCATAAGTTGGAGTTGAACAATGAGAGCACATGGACACAGGGAGGGGAACATCACATGCTGGGGCCTATGGGGTGTGGGGGGCTATGGGAGGGATAGCATTAGGAGAAATACCTAACGTAGATGCTGGGTTGAGGAATACAGCTAACCACCATGGCATGTGTACACCTATGTAACAAACCTGCACATTCTGCACATGTATCCCACATTCTGCACACGTATCACAGAACGTAATGTGTATGTGTGTGTGTGTGTGTGTGTGTGTGTATATATATATATACACACATATACATACACATAGGGAATATCACTTTGGAGACAGAAATTGTCAAAGGAACTAAAGGAAATTGTGGAGCTAAAAAGTATAATAACTGAAATTAAAAACTCACTAGAGGGTTTCCATGGCAAATTCAAATAGGCATAACAAAGCATAAGTGAAATTAAAGACAGGTTAGTTGAAATACAGTTTGAAGAGAAGAAAGAAAAAAAGAATGAAGAAAATTGAACAGTGCTTAAGAGACCTGTGGGACACCATCATAAATACCAACATATGCATAATGAGAATTCCGGAAAGCAGAGAAAGAAATGGATCAGAAGAATATTTGAAGAAATATGGCCAAAAACTTCCCAAATTTGATAAAGACCTGAATCTATATATTCAAGAAGCTCAACAATCTCCAAGAAGGATAACTACAAAGAGATCCACACTGAGACACACTAATCAAATTGTCAAAAGTGACATAAAAAGAGAATCTTGAAAGCAGCGAGAGAAGCAACCTGTCATATATAAGGAAACCACAATAAGATTAACAGCAGATCTCTCATCAGAAAGAAAGGAGGCCAGAAGAGAGTGGTATGATATTTTAAAACTGCACAAGGGAAAATCTTTATGACTTTGGATTTGGCCATGGGTTCATAGATAAAACACCAAAAGTATGGGCAAAAAAGAAAAAAATACATAAATAAATCAGAATTCATCAAAATTCAAAACATTTTTATATCAAAGGACACTATTAAGAAGGTAAAAAGTGAATCTACTGAATGGGAGACAATATTTACAAATCATATATCTGATAGGTATCTAGTATCCAGAATATATAAAGAACTCTCACAACTCATTAAGAATAAGACAACCCAATTAAAATATGGGCAAAGGATAATTGATCTGAATAGACATTTCTCCAAAGAAGATATACAAATGGCCACAAAACACATGAGAAGACAGTAAACACCATTAGTCATAAAGGAAAAGCGCATCAAAACCACAATGGGATACCACTTCATACCCACTAGGATGGCTGTAATAAAAATGCCAAATACTTAATTTTTTTAAATGACATAAAAATGTTGGCAAGGGTGTAGTGTAATTGGAACTCTCATGCATTAATGGTAGAAACACAAAATGGTTTAGCCACTGTACAAAAGAGTGTGGCATTTCCTTGAAAAGTTAAACATAAAATTACCATACGACCCAGCAATTCCACTCCCAGGTATATCCCCAAAAGAATTGAAAAAAGGAACTCAAATACTTTTACAACCATGTTTGTAGCAGCACTATTTACAACATCCAAATGGTGGAAATAATCCAAATGCCCACTAGTGAATGAAAAGATAAACAAAATGAGATATATAAACAATTAAATACAGTCATGTGCGACATAAAGATGGTTCAGTCAACACTAAACTGCATATATGACAGTGGTCCCATAAGATCATAACACTATTTTTGCTATACCTTTTCTATATTTAGATATGCTTAGATACACAGATACTTAACACTGTATTACAAGTGCTTCCGTATTCAGTACAGTAACATGCTGTACAGGTTTGTAGCCTAGGTGCAGTAGGTTATACCATATAACCTAGGTGTGTAGTAGGCTATACCATACCTAGATGGGTTTGTGTAAATACACTCTATGATGTTCACATAATGATGAAATCAACTACAATGCATTTCTCAAATCATATCCCCATCATTAAGTGATGTATGACTATATTATTCGGCCATAAAAAAGAACAAAGTACTAATACATATCGCAATACAAATGAATCTCAAAAACATGCTAAGTGAAAGAAGCCAGACACAAAAGGTAACACATTATATTTAATTATATGAAATATCAAGAATATGTACATCCAGAAAGATAGGAAGCAAGTTGGTGGGTGCCAGGGAGTAGATAAATATGGAAAATTGGCAGTAACTGTTCAATGGGTGTGGCATTTTCTTTTGAGGTGATGAAAATGTTTTGGACTAGATAGAGGTAGTGGTTGCACAACATTGAGGATGTACAAAATGCCACTGAATTGTTCACTTAAAAATACTTCATTTTATATTATGTGAATTTCATCACACTAAATGAAAATTTTAAAAAATTAACACAGAAAGCAGTCCATAAAGGAAGTTTGACAAGTGCGGCTTCCTCAAAATTAAAAGCTTCTGCTCTGTGAAAGACATTTTTAAGAGAGAAAGTCAAGCTACTTTTCTAGAAGAAAATATTTGCAAAATACTAACCCAAAAGAGGATGTATATCCTTTATATACAAAGATTTGTGAAAACTTACTGGCTAGAAAACACAGAACACAATTTTTAAAATGGGCAAATAGATTTGAACATACTTCAACATAGAGGATATTCAGATAGCAAATAAGCACATGAAAAGATGTTCAAAATCATTAGCCATTAAGAAAACGCAAATTAAACTATAATAGAATACCACTATATACCTATTAGAATAGCAAACAAAAAAAGGAAAAATGACAATATCACGTGCTAGTGAGGACAGACAGAACCTGAAACTCTTATATATTGCTGGTAGAATACAAATTCTAGAAAACGGTTCAGCAGTTTCTTGTAAAGTGAAATTTAGACTTATCATGTGACCCAGCAATCCCACTCCTAGGTACTTATCCTAGAAATAACAACCTATGCTCACACAAAACCAGTATATTAATGTTTATAGCAGCTCTATTCATAATTTCCCCAAACTGGAAACAATCCAAATGTCCTTCAATGGATGAATGGATGGACATACTGTGATACATCCACACAACGAAACAGAGGTAAGCAACAAAAAGAAACAAAACTATTGATGTATGTAATATGGATGAAACTCAAAGGGATTATGCTGAGTAAAAGAAGTCAGTCGACATACCATATAATTCCATGTATATGACATTTGAAAAAGGCAAAAGTATAGCAATTAGTTGTTGCCAGGGTTTTAAAGGTAGAAAATTTAGAAGTGATAGAAATGTTCTGTATCTTAATTCTAGTGATAGTTAAATGAATGTATACATGTGTTAAAATTCAGAGAACTACACACACAAACAAGTCAATCTGACAGGAAAAGTTTGAGTAAATAGTGGTAACAATTATATGACTTTGTGAATGTAATTCATGCCACTAAATTGTACACATAAAATGGTTAAAATGGTGAATATTACATTATATGTATTTTATCACAGCACTGGCATGTGAACTTGTTTTCACTAAATGAGTTAAGATGAGAATGCTTGTTTTATAATTAAAGAGTGAGAACAAAAGACATATACCTTTTACTTGGAGATATTATCAGAAGAAAGCACTGACAGTTTTATGACAGCAAGGTCAAGGCATCTGCTAAAAATGTTATAAACTGATTTCTTTGCAAAGTCTGCTTTAACTTTTTAATTTCCAAGTCTGATTTTTATTACTAGCATTTAGCCCATTTGCCAATTTCTCCAAACTGAGTCAAACTATAACCCAAATAAAATCGAGCAATAAGTATATAAAGATCAATCCAGCATTGTGAGACCTGTGGAAGATTGTTTTAAATATATTATACTAAAGGTGTTTTTAAAAGTAAAATAGTACTTTGGACATCTCAATGAAAAGCATACACAAACCCAAACACACACACACACACACACCACACACACACACACACACATATACACACACACAGAGAGAGCAAGCCCTATTGTGAAATAAAAATAATACATAAAAATGAAATGTGCTTTGTATTTAAAAAGTGCCAAAAACCACTGTGGAAGAAGAGTTACTCATATGCATATTATACTTATGTAAATGTATATTATTTAACATAAGGCCCCAAAATTATGAGATTAGACATAAATAATGAACAGAAATATGTGCAGTTGATATTATTCACAGATTCTGTGTCTGTAAATTCACATAATTATTAAAATGTATTTGTAACCCCAATTCTCATATTATAAGGTATCCTTTTTGTTGATTTCACTGTTTAAAATGACCCCCAAGTATAGCACTAACGTGTTGTCTAGTGTTTCTAAGCTCAAGAAGGCTGTGACGTGCCTTACAAAGAAAACACTTGTTTAGTAACCTTTATTCAGGCACGAGTTATAGTGCTGTTAGCCATGAATTAAATGTTAATGAATCAACAATATATATTAATCAGATATCTTTAAACAGAAGCACATATAAAAGATGGTTATGTATTGATCAGTTGACAAAAAGGTTGTGACCAGAGGTTCACAGGAACCTAACCCTCAAACAGTTCAGTATTTGCTAACTCAGTATTTGCAGCAACTTCACAGAAAATAGCTAACGCAAATAATAAGAATTAATTGCATGTTTTGATTAGGGGAAAAGGAAACCACTTTCCCCTTGGCTTTGATCCCCAGTGAAGTGGCAAATGTGTAGGTGCCTACTGTTCACTACCCTCTCGTAGAGCTCTAAGGCAGGAAGCAAAGAGTGGATACCTGCATCTGTAAGTAGAGGTATAATATCTAACAGTAACCATATCAGCTACTAATCATTAAATGTCTCCAAATTTACCAACACTCTTACAGGTGTTTTATATTCATTCACTCATTCTTTAAACAACCATGTGCCTGACAGCTCAGTGGTAGGCATTGTTCCAGTGAAAATTCAAGAGAGAAAAGATAAACATGGTCCCTGTCTACTTTGAAGCTCAATACCTAGTGCAAGAGACAGGGAGTAAACACACAGTTAATACAATAAAATAAATTGTAAACGTGCAATAAAGAAACAAAACATGTAATAAAGAATTATTAAGAAGGATAAATATCTTATTTAAAAACATGCTCTGGGCCAGGTGAGGTGGCTCATGTCTACAATCCCAGCATTTGAGAAAGCCAAGGCAGGAGGATGGCTTGAGTCCAGAAGTTCAAGACCAGCCTGGGCAACATAGCAGGACTCCAGCTCTACAAAAATATAATGATTTAAAAAAATAGCTGGTCATGGTGGTGTGCACCTGTAGCCCTATCTACTCTGGAGGATGAGGCAGGAGAATCACTGAGCCCAGAAGTTTGAGATTACAGTAAGCTATAATAACACCACTCCACTTCAGCTTGAGTGACAGAGAGAGACCCTCTTTCTTTAAAAAAATATACAAATAATAATAAATAAATAGGGCCAGGCATGATGGCTCACGCCTCTAATCCTAGCACTCTGGGAGGCTGAGGCAGGTGGATCACCTGAGGTCAGGAGTTCAAGACCACCCTGGCCAACATGGTGAAACCCCGTCTCTACCAAAAACACAAAAATTAGATGGGCGTGGTGGCAGGCACCTGTAATCCCAGTCACTCGAGAGGCTGAGGCAGGAGAATCACTTGAACCTAGGAGGCAGAGGTTGCAGTGAGCCGAGATCGTGCCACTGCACTCCAGTCTGAGCTACAGAGCAATACTCTGTCTCAAAAATAGTAATAAATAATAATAATAATAATAATAATAATATATATGCTCTGAAGTGGTACAAGCTGAGAACTAAGAATGATAAGCTAACCAAGAGCACTACAGAAACGAGTACAAAGGCCTGAGACTGGGAAAGGTATAACTAGGTTCATGGAATTCAAAGAAAGTCACTACATTAAGAAAGAAAGGCATGAGATGAGTCACTTAGTTCCCATTTTCAAAAAGAGAAACCTGATTTCAGAGAGGTAAAGAAATTTACCCAAGTTGCACAGATAGTGGGTAAGAATTCAACCTCAAGGTAGATTGGCTCGAAACTCCATGTTCTTTTACCTATGTCATGCTGCCTCCGACTTTCTTCCTGCTGTCCTATAACTTACCCCCAATAACTCTCCTGTAATTGTATATATATACATATATAATGTATGTACACATATATGTATGTATGTGTGTGCATATATATATAGTATTATACACACATGGAGACACAAAGCTTAAAGAAAAACAAGCATAGAAACCCAAGAAATAGGACATGATGCCAACAAGTACAGTTGATATATACTGTTTCTCTATCAGTATACATCCCAGGATCTTATGTACTTTAAATAGTCACATCATACTGCTGACACATGTTCAGTAATTACATTATCATCCTCATTACATCTCTATAACCACTTGATGCCAGGGCTTTCTCTCAATCACAAGCTAATATATCTTTCCCCTATGAGACATGAAAAGGAAATGGCTTTTATTTTCTAAAAATAAGGTAAAGAAAGGTTAAATTTTACAATGTCTTCCTCTTAGCACTTTACAGTTGTCCTAACAGGCAGTTTCGTTTTACACTTTACAGATACTTTAATGCTGAAATACTCTGTGCCAGGGATTCAGGTTTCCCATTTTCTTTCTTTTTGTTTTTTTAGGTAGTTATTTATGTGACTGTCCTCCTAACTAAATGGACCAATCTGGGCATAAACCATTTTCTCATTTTCTCTGCTTATAGAAAGGAATGGTTTATTTCAGCAGTGCAGATAACATCTTGAGGTCTCAGGAGGATGACAAATTGAAACAGTTTCTTTCTTGCCTAACATTTCTTACCCAAGAGTCAAGTGATGATGGTGGGGAACAAATCTCTCTTCTCCTGACAATTTGCACTTATTTTCTTAATAGCTCTGCTAAAATTCAGTGAATTTCATTTTGCTTAGAACCTACTTAGTGCCTGCCAACAGGCACAGGAAGCTTTCATTCATCAGCACAATAGTCCTACTGGTGATGCATTCCTATGAAATTATGACAGCAATTCCGAAAACAAAACAGCAGGGATGGGACAAATGAATTCTTTTTCAAAAAGAGCCATCAGAATAACATAGCAGTTCCTATATAACTAGAAACGTAATAAATTATTTTGATTGAGAATTGTTTAGAAATTTTATTCTAGTATAATATCAATGTAGCTAAAAAATGACCTATTCCCTAATATTACCTATATTTCACAAAATCATTTGAAAACAAGCACAACCATGAAATACAACTGCATAACTCTTCATAAATTCAGGTCTTGGTAATGCTGCACAAAGACAGTACCATTCACACACAATTGGTGCCTCGATTGGCTGAAGAGCTCCAGATTTATGGTCTTCTTTGTCTTGTTAGGGTCCCTTGTACCACATGATTATGGTGTGCTATTTGAGAGACACCCTTTGTGAATCAATGATGTGACTCTATACCTTTTCCAAAGACTGCAAATTGCTAACATTGTTCTCTCTGTCATTTAAGTTCTCTTTCTATAAAACATAAATTAAAACTTACTATTTTCTAGTATTATTTGTTGACAAGTTTTAAATGGCAGAATCAAAACGATTTCCTATTTTTAATGAAAGGCATCTTTGGCATCTTATCTGTAACAATTTCACCTTACATCAAGACTGTATTTTCTACCTACTATGTACAAAGATTTTCAGTGCAAAGGGGGTATATAAGAAGAGATAATTAATATCAGCCAAAAAGCATATAATCAACTTGGGGAAATACATAAATGCTGCACATTAAATAATTAGAGTTGTTTCAAAGCAACATATGAACAAGTAAATGTAAAAATTTAATATGGGTCTTCCCCAGCTTACAAAGGAATTGTGTTCCAAAATTGTATTCTTAGGTCAGTTATCTGGAATGTTTTAAGCATTTTTTCCATGAAAAAAATTATGCTGTAAAGAGTGGTTATATTCACCAGCCAATCCTAATGGCCTAGTTCATGCAAAATGTCACTGAATTATAGGACAAGCAATATTACAGAAAGGAGAAGAAATGGAACTGAAATCCATTAGTATACTACAACCACCTTCACATGAGTAATCCTATTTAGTCTTTATAATTCTGCAAGGTATATTATTATGTCTTCCTTTAAAGGTAAGGCTCCTGAAGCTGATAAAGGTTAAGGACTTGCCTAAGCTAAGCTTGTAAGTGACAGAACAGAGATTCAAACCCAGAACTGTCTGCCTCTGAAGCCAGGACTCCACTCCTAGAATATACAGTTTCCATATATAAGGAAAATGTTTTTCGGTATTCCAAATGAAAATGTTAGGAATGTGCTTCACAGCCCCAAAGATTCTGGAGTACAGAAACAATGCCTTTTCATCTTTCTGTCTCCAGCGCAGGGTTTGACACAGAATAGGTAGCCAATGATTACTGAATAAATGTAAAAACAGGAAATGAGTTCCTCAAAAGTCAGGGTCTTTTATCCATATGTATATACATATAGCCTAATACAGATACATAATCTATTCATCAATAAATATTTATTAACTAAAGAATTCCGTCTTACTTGTACACCTCCTCTCATTCTGCTTTTTTAAAATAAGCACTCCTGACCACTTCCAAATGTATTACTTAAACTCAGTGTCTTTCCAACTCTCAGTTCCTTCCTCCCTTCTTGCCTTCAATGCTGAAATCCAGAGAGAATAAATCCATATTTACGTCTTTATGTGGCTAAGCATGCTCCCCAGCTAGGACAAAAATGAATTTAACCTAGGAAGTTTTATCCATAATACTCTTGGATCTCTGAGCTTGAAAAAGATGCACTACCCCTTGGGGAGAAATTATCCAAACTAATATCAATGAAGTAGATTTATCCTGTCCAGAGGAAATGCAAATGAAACTTGGTTGCATCAACTTTCTGAAACTACACTTCTAAAGCAAATTAAAAAACCCACTTCAAGCTGTTTGAAAGGAATGTTGGCTGACACTTGCAAATGAGTCTTCTACAGAGAAGTAGCTCTGATTCTGCAGCTTATCATTTCAAATGGTTTTAGAGATGAATATTCAGATTTCACATAAATTTTTAATGTAATAGAATCCCAAATGCTTAAAAACTAGGTTCCACTTCATAATCTGTCATCCTCTCTACCTTCTTTCAGGATACATTAATTTTTTAATAAGCTCTTTTAACTTAGCTCCTAAGATGCATTTTTTAACCACTACAAGTAAAAAATAATGCATAAGGTCCCTAGTTTAATTAATATCTTATGTAAAGAATCCTTGTTAATTATAAAATTGTGACCATAATTAAATAAAAATAAAGACTTAATAGAAATACAAGTTCTGAATTTCTCACATTAAAAGTCCTTGGGAAAAAAGTCAAATCATTCTCTTAAGCTCACAGATGACTATATTTAATGTCCTACAGCAACCATGTTGATTATTTTCAAAATTATCCTGATTATTATTAATGGCAAATGTTAAACTACCAAATATTCTGCAATATTGGTAAGTACTCTCTGAAGACATGGCTCAACAATTTCAGTGTAGACACATGGTGAAACAAGAGAACCAAGAACAACAAAATTTTCATTCACTTCAGTGCAATAGACTCAGAGCAATGAAACAGAAATACTCATTTGTAAAACATACTTTATATTCACATTTAAATCCCTAATTAATCCTAACAATTAAATGCAACCAGTAACCACTTCCTTTGCAAGATATCTTTTTTATTTCCATAAATTTGAAATCTAATGGAAATCATTGTGTCATTATGGCTAGGGCAATAAATGCCTATTGGTCAATAAGCTCTGAACCTTAACAGACAGTTAACTAATTCAGCTGGAAATAAGACCAATAGTTCTAATGGCTCCTAATTTCACTGGAAGAGTATACCTTTATGAACTATAGATGGTTTTCATGAGCTCCTCCTACAGCAGAGAACAGCAATTTAAATGTAAAAAACATGCACTTTAAATTGAAGTGCCTACACTGATTTCATTTGCCAGGGAGACCACAGATCAAAAGAGGTCCTTCAAATATTTAAGTTAAATAGGCAAGACCAATGCAAACAAAAATTTATTTTAAATTACAAGAACCGATTTAGTCTATTTCAAAATCATTCAGATTTTCTTCTGCTTATTTCAAACAATCTGAATCAATTTTTTTAAAAACTGGAGAAATGTAACAACTGTAAATACACCTTGTAATAAAAACAAAAAGGGAGGTTTAGAAACTTGATCTCTTCCTGCTGTTTCACTCCTCCTACCCTGAGAATGAGGGCCTCTTAATTTCAACACAAATAGATATAAATAACTTAGTATACAGGTATCAGTACACTTGAAATAAAAATAGTCTGGAGACATCAGTATCCACTCAAAACCTGATCCTTTCAGCATATATCTCACACTGTAACAGCACAGAAAGCATTTCAAGCAATTAGGTGAGAACGTCCCTTTGCTCTATGATGCCAGGGAGTAACTTCTATATGAGAATGAACTAGGTTATATTTACTGTTCTGCCAATATTCAATTCTGACCTGATCATTTTGTGTTTCTAACCACACTTCTACAGCAGCTACACCTATTTCCAGAAATGTCTTAAATTACACATTTCAGCTCCTCATTCCAAACGGCATTTAATTTAAAAACCATTTTGCATACCATATTTTAAAACCCTTACATTTATTAATCACTTACTTTGCTAATTATGGTGAAAAAAGTTAAATCAAAATTTTGTGGCACACCTAAGGAAAATAAATCACTGTATTTTCTAACCTCCAGTTCAATCATAATCACACTTTCTGCAAAACATTTAGACTGTTCTCCCTGATGACACTAGACAGGGAATAAGGGACAAACCTTGGGCTGGTCCTATCCTTATTATTGACCAGTTATGTGAACCTCAATTACTTTCCTTCTCTGGGGCTTGGTTCCATCATTTCTAAAGTGAGGGGTTGGAGTAAGTGACCTCTTAACTCTTAAGGTGCTTTACAACTGTAACATTCTAAACTCCTAGTCTATGAAATGTGATCTTCTTTGCCCTTAATTATTTATGGAGTGGGTAACTGCTAAGGCATCCCAAACTTCTCCTTAATGCCTCCAAATTCACTATAATTTGGGACCTTGTGATTACCACACTTGGTTTCATTTCAATGTCAACCTCTTTCCTTTTCAAACATTTTTTCCTTAAAAAAAACAAAAACAAAAACAAAAAACAAAAAACAAAAAAAACAGAAAAGAAAAAGAGCACCTAATATAAAAATCTTGGATAAGTAATCTGTCACCACCATCCTCCCAAAGCAGGGCAACCTTCTTCTTTTAACAAAAACACATGTGATTGGCAAGAATGGTGTAAATCAGGTATTTCTTTCCAAGTGTTAATGAACTACCTATTGCCAAATGGAACTCTTTCCTTAATTCCAGACCAGCAAACACCATTTTCTGATGATGTAAAATGACAAAGTACTAATTAGAAGGAACCTAATCTGAGTCACAGTCCTCTTTAATTGGAAGTTACTGCAGTAATTATTAGCAAGTCACATTATCATTACACCAAAGAAAAAGTCAAAATTGATTTATACATACAGGAACCTCTAATAAACAGGGTCTACAATGAAGGTCCTTTATAAAACAACCAAAGCAGAGAAAATAACATTTTACACTTTATATATATGCTCCAAAAATGTCACACTGGTTATTGCTCAGATGCCTTTTTCCAGCATTAAAGATATCCTGAAATACTAAATTAAACTAGATGACTAGGAAGAAAAATTATTTCATTTTAAAGTCTCCAAAGGGTACATGTAGCATCTTTTGAGAAGCCTAAAACAATGCCAAAGATGACTAATGCCCTAAAGATCCTAAGATGCATCTATCTCTAAGGTCAAAAGGGTCCTGCCTTTGTTCCAAGTTCACTTGCTAATTAAGATCAACTGAAGATAAATGCAAACAGGAATTGTGGGCAATTGGAGACAAATATATCAAAACAATAGAGGAAGAAAAAAACTGCTCCATTAATTACAAGGCCATGATAACATGGGTAAATTTCTTGTTTCTTTCGGAATTTATTCAACTTCCTGATTCTTTTCTTACAAGTTTTTGCAATTTCGAATGAGCTCAGCTTGTATTATAAGACATTTTTGGCTGGGGGTAATGCCTGTAATCCCAACACTTTGGAAGGTGGATATGGGAGAATCACTTAAGGTCAGGAATTTGAGACCAGCCTGGGCAACACAGTGAGATCCCATCTTTACGAAAAATAAAAATAAAAATTAGGCCAGGCACAGTGGCTCATGCCTGTAATCCCAACACTTTAGGAGGCCGAGGTGGGTGGATCACTTGAGGTCAGGAGTTCAAGACCAGCCTGGTCAACATGGTGAAACCCCGTCTCTACTAAAAATATAAAAATTAGCCGGGTGTGGTGGCATGCCTGTAATCCCAGCTACTCAGGAGGCTGAGGCAGGAGAACTGCTCGAACCCGGGAGGTGGAGGTTGCTGTGAACCGAGATCACACCACTGCACTCCAGCCTGGGTGACACAGTGAATGTGACTCCATCTCAAAAAATAAAATAAAATGAAAAAATAAAAATAAAAATTAGCCAGACATGGTGGTGTACGCCTGTAGACACAGCTACTTGAAAGGCTGAGGTGGGAAGATGGCTCGGGCCCAGGAGTTCAAGGTTACAGTGAGCTATGATCATGCCACTGCACTCCGGCCTAGGCAACAGAGCAAGATCCTGTCACAAAAAAAAACAAAAAAAAAAAAAAAGGAAAAAAATAGAGATATTTTAATGTTAGTAAATTTTGATATGTATTTGTACTCTGAACATGTTTAAAACTCTGTAATAAAAAGTGATCTATCTTTGGGTTTCTAAGAGCTAAAATTATTTTTTGTGTCAAATTTCCTAACTGTTGCATGTGGTCTGGATTAGAAACCTATGTTCTAAGTGCATGATTAACATGTTTCTGTAATGTTAAATAAAAGGCTAATATTACTTTAAATTATTTTACAGTTAAACTTGAGATTCAGACTCAAAATACTTTATGCTGACATATTTGTTGCTTTCATTAATCAAAAATATATCTATCAACTGAAAGAGAGTTAGATTTCCACTGCATTTATTTTATTTTAAAGATTTATATTATTCTGATTAAAGAATATATGTTCATTCTAGAACATTTAGGAAAATATAAAAGCACAACCATTGCCCAGAGACCATCACTTTCATTTTTGCTTATATGTTGCCAATATTTACTACTCTGACATATGTTATTTCACAAAACTTGGAATTCATCTAAACTTTTATTTGGGGCTTAAATTGCTTTAAAATAGTTATTTTGTTACATAATTCTCATAGATAAAAATGGACAAAGCAGGATGAAATACACATGTATGATACACAAAAAAGGGTGGTATATAAAATGCACATACATATGCATATATGAAAAATCATGTGTTAAGAGCTCATCTTTCACACAGATCCAATCAAATTTACATTTCAGAACTGAAACATCACAAGTTCTACCAAATAAGCATACCTACACAGTATGTCTAAGTCATAACCTCTTGATCACGTTATAGCCACACAATGCAGACTAACCAGACAAGAGAAACAATAATAAAGTATAAAACATTTTCCACATAAGTGTGGGAAATTAACATAAGCACGCACAGACCTAGACTAAAATTTTTATTAGATCCATGAGAGGAAATTACAAACCTTTCAATTCACATCAGTCTTTGCTACTAGAGAACCAACTACTCTCACAAAATAAAGTGAAAAGAAATATTTTCACTATGAAAACACCTAGTTGGTGGCAAAAGAGAACATATACACATAATGAAAAAGTATAACACCTTATGAACAATGCATACAAAATGTATTGATTTACCTAATATTAAGAAGTATCTCCAAAATGTATAATCCATGAAACTGTTTAAAAATAGAATAAAATAAAATACAATGGAGATGAGACAGAAAAAACTAGATGAGAAAATTGGATGTAACTTTAAAAGCTTCTAATACAGGCCAGGCACGGTGGTTCACGCCTGTAATCCCAGCACTTTGGGAGGCTGAGGCAGGTGGATCATTTGGGGTCAGGAGTTCGGGACCAGCTTGGGCAACATGGGGAGACGCCATCTCTAGTAAAAATACAAAAATTAGCCAGGCATGGTGGCAGGTGCCTATAATCCCAGCCACTCGGGAGGCTGAGACACGAGACTCACTTGAGCCCAGGAGGTGGAGGTTACACTGAGCCGAGATCATGCCACTGCACTACAGCCTGGGCGGCAGAGTGAGACTCTGTTTCAAAAAAAAGCTTCTGATACAAAGGGATAGCAATGTCCTCTGCCTAATTCAAAAATTTCAAAGGATTACTTTTATGGAGCAGAAGTAAGACCTTTAAGTGAGATTTGTAGAATGTGACACTGGAGATGAATATACTTTAATTTGTAACATGTGAAAACATCTATAAACATCTACTAGAGCCTGTTCCGTCTGCACCAACATTTTCATTGAGTATGTATTCTGCCTACCAGATACAGCTGCTCTCCAACTTTCGAGGGCTGGTATAAAACTAGCTTTTACCTATTTTTTAAAAATTACATGAATAGTAAAATCTTGGATTAACCCAGTATTCTGGTATTTTCAATTTCCTTGGGAGCTTAGAGGAAGGACAAAGAAAAGGATTATTTATTTCAACATCAAATATATGCTATTGTTTACATACGAAGATAACCACATATATGTATAAATTCACTGTTACTTTTCAGCAATACTATAAAATTCAACAGAAAAAAATAGCATTTACTATTTTTAAAAAGTCTCATTCTTACAGTTATTTGATATCTGACCTATACCTGTGAAACAATGTGTCAGCCACACATATACCAATCCTATAATCACTAGTCCAGCAATCTAGTATGGTGTCTGGAAACACAACTCAGAAATTAAGCTATATTCAAAACAAGTACCTTCAAGTTGTGTCTTGAAGCAGTGCTACTGACCAAAGAAGAAGAAGAATGAAATATATATTCCCTGAAGCAACATTACCACAAAAATCCCAGCACATTCAACCAGACTTCTGTTAAAATAGTTTCAACTCAATAGCTTTCTTCAGCTTTCTTTCCTGATGCAAAGGATCTGATATTAAGATATTTTTGTAATATGCTTAAGAACTAAGACATGACAAATACTTTATTGTTAGTATTGAACCATGACACTAACACCACTAGCCAAATCCAAGAATATGAAAGCATTAAGGAAACTGTGGGAATGGACCGCTAACACGCTGAAAGATCTAGAAAGTTTAAAAGAAATATAATTGAAAATATATATTCTTTTGATTGTTATTAAAGAATTATAACTAACAGACACTCCATTTATGCCCCAACACAAAAATTATTTTATATTCATCCTAATTCTATAATCTCCATGCAATAAGATAGAGCCCACTGTCAGGATAGTAAAGTTTCCTGAAGGTATCAGAAAACAAGTCTCCCTAACCTTAATTAGGAAAAAGAATGGAGTTTTTCTCTCCTTTCATCTCTAAAGGAGCTCCTACGGCTCTGTCCCCATGTGAAACCGGTGGTTAAATCATTCTTTGATTAATAAGGAGTGAAAGAGGAAGGAGAATAAAGGAGGGGACTAATATGAGCAGACCTTTACATATCAGACATTTTACATAAATTAATGTTCTCAGCCACCCCAAAACGTAAGAATTACAATTCATTTTTTTCAGTGAAGGAGATGAGATTCAGACAGTAAGCAGCTTGCCTCACGTCACATCACACACATTTCTTAAGCAACTGAGTTAGGATTCAAACTCAGATCTCATTTCAAAGACCCCACACTTTCCACTGTAGTATGCCGCCTCCCTGAGTGAAGTTTTATTCAGCATGGTTTAGTCATAATACCATTCTGTATAAAAATAAATAACTTTAACCAGCTGGTCTTAATATCATAGAAACTGAAATTAAAAAGAAAATCCCACAACAGCCACAAATATTTGGAACCACAAAGGAATATGTCATACTACAGCCAATAAAGTTCTAGTTAATAGAACATCCAAAGCTAGACCCCCGAAATAAAAACTCACAGGAAGGAGAAAAAAATAACTGCTGCCAAAATGCTAATAATCACCCCCTAAAAATTCTTATACAGTGCATGGGACTATTGAATCCTCAAGTCCGGAACCACCCCCTTTCCAAGCCCTCTTTTTTTCCCATTCCCTTGGCCCTGCTCTTGTAAGAGAGCTAAGGAGGCTGGGTAGCTGAGGTGCCTGCAATGACCTTTTATGGATCTGCCTGAGCTTGCTCACAGAGCCCAAGGCAAAGCAACTTTGAGGGTTTGGCAAAGAAACTCAGTTTTAGTTGTTTTTATTTTTAAAAGAAAACATCATCACAAAACACTGATGCTCTGGTTACAAAAACAAGAAATATTTCTAATGAGGCTCAGTCTCTTTTTCAAAGACTTTTACTGAATAGAAATCAGAATTTAAAACCCAGGCAAGCATATTATATTGGTTTTACAAAAACAACAAAGAATCATGAAATTACAGGGCTTGAAGGGATCTTGAACAGTAAAGTAGTATAACCTCTTCATTTCAAACAAACTGATATTAAAGTATTTACAATAAATGGGAATTCATTCAATATTAAAACATCTCAGAAAAAAGTCACAGGTAAGAAATTATTTACAAGGGGTTTTATAACTAACCTGAATCACTCAGTCTACCTTACAAATCTGTAAGTTTTTACTCAATCTTCAGAGTAGAAGTTGGTGGAGATGGTGGCTTGTGTGAAAGAAAGGAAAACAAATATTGCCAAATGTCAAGGCCCTATATTGGATGCTTTTTTATATATGTTATCACTTATTCTTGATGACAACCTGTAAAACAAGTACTGCTAGCCCATTTTGCTAAGCAGAAACTGAGATTCAAGAGGGTAAATAAATTGCCCAAGGCCATAAGGTGGTTAAGATTTGGGACATTAACTCAGGTCTATCTAACTTCCTACATGTCAGTTCATAGTTCATCATTCTTTATAACTTGTCAAAACGGGGTAGTAAAGTGTTGCATTACTTTCATTCTAATGTATCAGATTGGATTAGAATGAATATCTAGCTTGAATATCTGGGGACAAAGACACGTACTGGCCAGCAGCTCTTCTTTGACACATCGGGGCTACTTTATGTTCACTGGAAACTTCTAAAAGCTAAGATGGGTGACACCAGCTCCAAACTCTCACTAGAGTTTGGCAGCAGGAGATCCAAGCTGGCTAACAATGAGCCACTGAATACCAGGGAAAGATCCAAAAGCTGTCACCACCTGTTAGGGCAAGTGACTGATAATAGCTCTTGAAAGTGACAAGGAGTGGGACTTGTGGACATAACTTTCTTGTGTATCCATGAAAACTGCCTAACAGCTATCCTTGGTGTACATTTAATAGATCTCCAATCTCTGTAATGCAAGATTCTTCACAAGCAGACAATGTGTATATTTAGAGGAAGGGGAGCAAGGAAAGGATAGGATGAAATAAAGATGCCTGAACCATTGTTCTGGGAGATAGGGTAGGAAGTAGAGGAAGGCTGTGGTTAAGCACACTGCATTGCACAGTAACAAAGGAAGCAACTTAAATCAAAGGGGGAAAAAGTTGTCAAGGAACAAGCAAGTTAAAAATGAAACAATAAACAATATTCCATAAGGAGATCAGGGTAGAAACAAATTAAAGCTTTTAAAGGAAAGGCTATGGTCGGGTGCAGTGGCTCATGCCTGTAATCCCAACGCTTTGGGAGGCCGAGAAGGGCAGATCATTTGAGGTTAGGAGTTCCAGACCAGCCTGGCCAACATGGTGAAATCCCATCTCCACCAAAGAGTATAAAATTTAGCTGGATGTGGTGGTGTGCACCTTTAGTCCCAGCTACTTGGGAGGCTGAGGTGGGAGAATTGCTTGAACCCAGCAGGTGGAGGTTGCAGTGAGTCGACATCATACCGCTGCATTCCAGCCTGAGCAACAGAGTAAGACCCTGTCTCAAAAAAGGGGGAGAGAAAAAAAAAAAGAAAAGAAAAGCTCTTGAAAGTCATTGCCCTTTTCTCCTCAATATATGCTCCGTCAGTTACTTCTACTCCTCTCCATTTATGGTGCACTCCATTAAATTTCATATTTCACCCCTAGAGTTTTGTTGATAGATTTTCATCACAGATAGCTTGAGAATGATCTATATATTACTCATTCACAATATAGATATAAAGGCGCATAAAGTACCTAAAGCCCTGAGATCATCGCGTTTACTCCTAACCCCTTTAGCAACAGGTAAGGTGCACTGAAAAGGGTGGTAGAAAGAATAGCACCTCGCTGAGCAGTGGCTCACGTCTGTAATCCCAGCACTTTGGGAGGCCGAGTTGGGTGGATAACTTAAGGTCAGAAGTTTGAGACCAGCCTGGCCAACATGGTGAAACCCCATCTCTACCAAAAATACAAAAATTAGCCAGGTGTGGTAGCAGACCACCTGTAATCCCAGCTACTCGGGTGGCTGAGGCAGGATAATTGCTAGAACCCAGGAGGCGGAGGTTGCAGTGACAGTGAGCTGAGATCATGCCACTGCACTTTAGCCTGGGTGAGACAGTGAGACTCCATCTCAAAAAAAAAAAAAAAGAAAAAAAAAAACAGAAATGAAAGAAAGAATAGCACCTACACTGTCTTACATATTTTGAGGAAGGAACTTAAAGCAGTGGGGTTTTGACATCTCCCTTCAGACCTACCAGACTGGTATCAACCAGTCAAAACCAAAAGCACACTGGCTACTCAAGTAAGAAACAAGAAGGAAAGAGCCTGGCACATGCCCTTCCTTCTACTGTTTCAAGTCAGTCTAGAATCTGCACCTTGGTTTCAGACAGTCAATCTAGTACTTAGGGCTGTTATAGAAGAAGATTCCCCCTAGGGTAAAATTTGTAGAAGAAAACGGCCATCACTCTCTTAGACACTAGGAACAATGGCAGAACTCACAGATGTGGTCTAAAAGTAGGAGATGCAGTTCCAGTCATTGCCCACGTGCATGGTGGCCCTCTAGTCTTTTCATATGCCTCTCATCCTTAAAAGGTAGAATGAAACTGAGGGACTAAAGAAAAGAGCTGCTATTCAGGACTCCCTGGGGCTCTCAGAGGGTACTATGTGCAAGCCTACCTAGGATGCCACCAGAGGCTAATTCTAAGGATCCTGGAAAGATCCTGGGGTGTTCCAAGATAAGCCCAGTGTGCTGAGGAACTGAGCTTAAAATAAAGCATACAGATTTTCTAACATCACTGGAATTAGCATTCACCTTAGAGGAGGTGAGGCTTCTCTGCAGCCCAGTTGAGCCATACCTATTTCTCCATGCCTAAACCAGAACAGGATAGACCCACAAAGGCTACAGAAATATCCAGTTGTTTGGGAGCTGCCTTACAAACATGTAGACCTTTCATTCATGACCAAATGCTACTTAAGAGCTATAGACTACTGCTAACCAATCGATGGCTTCTGATCCCATACTTCCTGCTCAAGTGAACACAGAGAAATGAAATGTCAGGCTCTTTAAACATGCCAACTGGAAATCAAAGTGAAATGCTGAAGGAGAAGTGACAGGTCAGTGTTTCTCTCTCGTATAAATTCCCCGACGCTCACTCTTAAAAGAATCGTCCCAGTACTTTCCTGTTTGACATTTCCTTCCTAGCTCAAGCTAAAGTGGGTCCTGTGCATAATCACTGATGAACTAAATGCCCATAAGACCACCTCAAATGACACACACAGTGCCCTAACAAAAAACGAAATCAATAATCTGCTGCTCTGTGTCACATGGAAATCTTGACTGCTGTCAGCAGACAGGAGGAGGAGGCTTGGGGGGTTGCAGTAGAGACAATTAGGGCCTTTGGAAAAGCAGAGCAGAAAGTAATGAAACCTTCCCAAGTTCATCAGTTATACATACATGCACGTGCATGCACACACACACAGACATGCACACACTCATAAAATGAAAAGGCCATGTAGCCAAAGGTCATATTTTTTCAGCCTGCTAAATTGAAATGATTCAAAACCTCTGTAATTACATAGAAACAGATGAAATTGTTATCTTAACTAAATTGTAAAAGCACTTTAAATGTCATAAGTTTTGATGCAATTTAATATTTTAAATGGACATTGCTCAGTATAGTCACTGATTTTTGACCAAACAGATGGCAACATAATCCATGTCTATTACCAAGACTGAACAAACGCCCATCCATCTGCCTGAACGGTACTAAAGAATACTGCAGAGAAAGCAAAGAGCAAACTCTCTCAGACTGAAGTTACAGAAAAGAGCACTGGAAAGAAGCCAAGAGGCTTGAGTTCCCATCTTAGTTTCTATACCTTATTGTGTCTTTAGGCAAGTCACACCCTCTCTGGACTTCAGTTTCCTCTTACACAAAATAGAAATAATCCCTGCCATATGTGTGTCACTAGTTACTGTGAAGATAAAATGAGATTGAATAAGTTAAAGTGTATTGGAAACATTACATATAAATGTAAACAAGTATTATAATTTTGTGATTATGTATTTGGGGAAAATATAAAACTCATCATTTCTTACCATAACCTAAAAAACATTTGAATTAACTTTATACTAACAAGTTGGCAAAAAAGCAAATGAATGACAAGATCCCAGTGCACTCCTTGTAACCCCCTGAGAGCCCAACACTTCTAAAAGAAATTAACCAAATGTTATGTTACAGTGAAGATGAGATAGTAACATACAAAACTCATGTACAAAACTGGCACAATTGTCCAGTGTGCATCTAGAAGGTTGAAAGAGTAAATGTACCTCTTTTCATATCTAACTCGTTAGTAGAGAATGACATAAGCACTGGAGAGAAACAGGTCCATTATCTCTCACCTTTCTTTGTCCCTTCCTACACATATTTTATATAAAATAGCAACTAAGGAAGGCTGTAAGAGTAGTACTGAAGTGGCAAGTTGAAATATTAACCACATTCCAGATAAAGTATATTTCTCTCACAGCTATATTGACTTATTTTCCTGTGCATCTAGCAGATTTACTAGCAATTTCAGAAATAGAATGTATTGTGTATATGAATTAATATTGTAAGAAAACTTGGATCTTTATTCTTAGTTTTTAGCTTGTTTCAAGGACTAATGATAGTCCTTGATAGTCCTTGAATTAGTTATTCATCAAAAAGTTGTTTTTCATGGTTTAATGTGTTTTGCTCGAATCCTAAAAATTTGCTTTGGGGTCAAACACAGGAATGAAAAGTTTTAGCTTTGATGGAATATTTTTTGAGGTTACACTAGAAGACATTTTTTAGGTTCCACTAGAAGACATTCCATACTTTGAGCTGTAAGGAACTCCCATGGATGGAACTGTATTTCTGTGATCAGTTTATCTTGTAACCATAGGGTCTAACAAACTGCTAAAGGGATCCATGGCATGCGCGCGCGTGCGCGCGCGCGCACACACACACACACACACACACACACACACACAAGCTTAAGAATCCCTGAATTAGTGGAAAGCCATCACGACAATGCAATCAGAAACAAAGAGGGCAGGAGTTAACACACAAAAGCAGAAAAACAGAAAATGACCTAAGAGATATTTAGGAGACCCCCTTGCCTGACTTTAGATCTTAAAGTGCCAATCTATGCACACATAGAAAACCCAATTAATCTTTTACAGTAAATAAAGTTTGAGAATCACTGTTATAATCCTCAAGAAACACTTCTCGGCTGGGCGCGGTGGCTCACGCCTGTAATCCCAGCACTTTGGGAGGCCGATGCAGGTGGATCACAAGGTCAGGAGATTGAGACCATCCTGGCTAACACAGTGAAACCCCGTCTCTACTAAAAATACAAAAAAATTAGCCGGGCGTGGTGGCAGGAGCCTGTAGTCCCAGCTTCTTGGGAGGCTGAGGCAGGAGAATGGCGTGAACCCAGGAGCAGAGCTTGCAGTGAGCCGAGATCATGCCACTGCACTCCAGCCTGGGTGACAGAGCGCGACTCTTTCTCAAACGAGAAAAAAAAAAAGAAACATTTCTCCAGAGCTATCAGGAAAGGACTGGCAACACTGCACATAGAGAGCATCTCCCGACAACATGCATTCTACAAACAAAAGAGCTCACTCTCATAACAAACAGATCTCAGTTATATGTGTGTGAAGAAATGGTACTTTAGTCCACCCAAAAAGAAAAATACTACCAAAACAAAAAGAAGATCGTATGTTAATATAGTCTTCTATTGTTTCAGCCGTGGGCTCTCTTGATCTCAAGAATCCCATATATGCTTTGAGACGTGAAAAGCCTTTGTGAATAATTGAAGACAAAATAATGAAACCCTAGAATGTCAGAGACATATTATAGTTTTGTAGAATTCATCACGGAGCTTTTAAATTCCCAAATACTACATGCTGAATAATTTATTCCTGTGTCAATATGGGGCCAGCAGATGTTCACTCAGAGCCAATGTTAACCCTCCTCAAGCTGAAGAGCAGGAAAATGGTCTCTGCCTGAGACAGAAGGTGGCACTTAGTCTAAGTGAGATTACCTTAGTGTTTATGAGAAAATTCAAGTAGCTTTGGAAGTCAAGAAAAAACACACTAGTCAGCAATATTTTATCAAAGTCTGCTTTAAAGATAAGGAGGAGAATTTCATGAAGAGACACAAATGGTTGATACATAGGGAGCTGATAACACTGCTCTCCCCTTTCAGAAGGGTCCCTGGGGATTTTTCACTGATTCTGTCTAAGAATATCTTTTAGTGGCTTATTGATATTTACCTCCCTCTTTGGATCACTGATTCATGATACAATTTTGAATACGCTGCTGTGTGTTCGTTTCTAGATATTCTCCCCTCTACAACCCACCCTCTAATTCAGTTCACTTGAATTAACAGGTTATATAGAATTCATTTAAGAAGAAAAATAAGGCAGAAGAAAATTACAAACTTAAACAATAATTAAACTTTCACCAATGATCTATAAACATTCAAAACTGAAAACCAATGGCTTAGATCTCATCTACTTATCCCTTATTTAATAGCTTGTTATTGAATACCAACTATGTGCAAAGTAATATCCTAGGGCTGAAAAACAGACCTGATTAATCAAATATTCTGAAAACCTATTAGAGAAATATACATATGTATATTTGTATACATATGTATATATCACACACACACACACTCACATATATATATATCTCCTGGTAAGTGCAGAGGCTTGCAGTCAGTACAGCAAAAATGGTATATAGGGCTATTGTAGAAAGGCACAGTTCCAAATCTAAAAACAAAGAATGAGCAGAATATATGAAAATAATCTTAGGCTACTTGTCAGAGCTCATGTTCAAGAAACGGAAATTCCTAAGTGCCAGAAACAATGAGGAAATAAGCAGGAGTTGGAGCCAATAAAGCCCCCAGGAAGCGAGCGGTAGGACTTAAGAGTCAGTCATTAGCCTCAACCACTAGGGGTAGCCCACTGATACCCTCTCAGCAAGAGGTACCCAGGCTGCAGGCTTCATGCAAGCTGCTTGGTAGGAAGGAGCCACGTGAATAAAACCAAGAGTTACCAAGGTCTGCCCATGAAATAGGGACTGGAAAACCTCTACCTGCCAACCAGGGTAGTGATATAGATGGGCCAATTTGCACCACAAGAGTTAGATATAATTTAACAGGCTAAAAAACAGTTTAAAACAACTATGTTTAAAATGTTGAAGGAGATAAAGAAAGGAAGAGAGGTAATAAGGAGAAAAAAGGACAGCATGAAAAATAACAAGGCAGGTTTGAAAAAGAATCAAATGGAAACTCTAAAAATAAAAAAGAGGGGACTTCATTGGGGTGGAGAACCTCAACAGGCAGTCCAAACAATACACAGCCGATAACTAGTGGCTGGGAAGATTAACCTAATAAAATCATAATGGAAATCCCAAAACACAGGACAGACAAGGAGGTAAACATAGAAAAGAATATGCTGAGACAAGAAAGGTAGAATAAGATGGTTCAAAAAGCATCAAACAAGAGTTCCAGAAGAATTTAATAGAGAGAAAAATGTATTGCCTTATATGTTGTAAGCCAATGAGGCCTTAAGGATTGTATTTTTTTGGACTACTCACAAATTTCTTCAAGCTGTTATTTTTAAAATTTAAATGAATATATGTATAAAAAGCAAAGAGAACAGAAAGCCATCCTAAAACTCATATGGAATCTCAAGGGATCTTGAATAGCCAAAACAATCTCGAAGAAGAAGCGCAAAGTTGGAGTACTCGTACTTTCTGCTTTCAAAACTTTCTATAAAGCAATGATGTCAAAACAGTTGTTATAATGGCATAAAGACAGACATTGACCAATGGAATAGAACAGGGAGCCCAAAAATAAAGCCACACATATGGTCGATTGATCGCTAAATTTTCAACAAGGGTACAAAAGACCATTCAATGAAGAAAGGACAGTCTTTTCAACAAATGGTACTAAAAAACTGGCTACCCACATGCAAAAGACTGAAGTTGAACCCTTACCTTATACTATGTATAAAAACTCATTTTTGTGCATCAAAGGGCACTATAAAGAGAGTAAAAAGACAACACACAGAATGGGACAAAATATTTGCAAATCATATACCTGATAAGAGATTAATATCCAGAATATATAAAGAACTCCTATAATTCAACAACAAAAGAAACAAGCAACCCAATTTTATACATAGCCAAAGGACTTGAATAGACATTTCTCCAAAGAAGATACACAAATGACTAACAAGCAAATGAAAAGACACTCGTTATTAGTTATTAGAAAAATGCAAGTCAAAACCACAATGAGATATAGTCACTTCACACCCATTAGGATGGCTATTATTTTTAAAATGGGGGGAAAAGGTGCTGGTGAGAATATAGAGAAATTGCAACTGTGGTGCACCACAGGTAGGAATGGAAAATGGTGCAGCTGCTGTGGAAAATAATTTGGTGTTCCTCAAAAAGTTAAACAAAGAAATACCGTATAATCTAGCAATTCCACTTCTAGGTATATACCCCTCAAAACTGAAACAGGGACTCAGGGAGTTATCCACCAGTGTTCATAATAGCATTATTCACAATAGCCAGCAGGTAGAAATAACCTAAGTATCCATCATCAGATAAATGGATGAATACAAGGTCGTATGTACATACAATGAAATCTTATTCAACCAAAAGAAATGAAATTCTGATACATGCTACGTCATGGCTGAACCTTGAAAACATTATGCAAAGTACAATAAACCAGACACAAAAGGACAAATATTTTATGGTTTCCCTTATACAGGGTACCTGGAATAGGCAAATTTATATCAACAGGAAGTGAAAAAGAGGTTATCAGGAGCTGGGGGAGGAAGAATGGGGAGTCAGTATTTAATGACTACAGAGTTTCTGTCTGGGGTGATGAATAGTTCCAGAACTGCAGAGTAGAAGGTGTGTACAGTTACGAATGTACCTAATACCACTAAATTATACACATAAATGGTTAAAATGGTAAATTTTATGTTATGTATATTTTACCACAATAAATAAATAAAAGAACAAACAAGAAAGCAAGCAGACAGCACTGGTACGTGACTCAATGTTGCCTCTTCCTAATGTTACTGATATATATCAACATGTCTTAACCATCTTCAAAAATAAAGAATACTCTTTACTACCACAAATATGGGTATAAACATTTAAAAACACAGGATCTCTAAATAATCTCAAAATAATATGCAGTTGAGGAAAACAATAGTTACTGATAATATTTATTGAGCACTAACATTGTGCTAGCCATCATTCTCACATAAACTTCATAAAAACACTATGCTATGTATTATTATCCCAACTTTACAGATACGAAAAGGATGATCCACAGAAGTTAAAATCTACTCGCCCTTATTTAAATGAACACTATGGAGGGAAATATTTCTAAAAAATAAATTGAAGACATTTTCTTTGCAAAAGTATTTTTCCCCCTTTGGAAAAGGAATTATCACAGAAAGCTTTATTTCGGTGTCAATCCCATCAAGCATATTTTAAAAGTTTCAATTAATTTTATGACCATCTCTGGTGCATCAAGGAAGGTATATCTATACAATACTTACCTTTGTAAAACAGAGGAACCAAGATGGAAACTAATAATGTGTCAAACATCTAATCATGTGCCAGATATTGCAGTAGGCATTTTACAGATCTAATTCAATCCTCTCAACAAACCTGTCAGGTAGAGATTATTATCCATTTCAATAATAAACAAAAATACAGTAAGTTTAAATACTCCCATTCACTACTTTCAAGTTCTAATAAATATTCTATTACAGTGGAAGTCAATTAATTCCAATTCTTCAAGGAATCAAAGAATAGTAGTCACGGCCAAAAGCTGTTCAGATCCCAGAAAGAGCCAATATGACAGCTGCCCCCAGCATGTTGCATGGCTGAGTATTCAAAAGCCCAACAGATCTCACACCCAAATAGTGCTAAAGGGCAGAAGATCACCCTGCTTTACTATGGAGTCCAGAACAACGAATTGTGTGGCCTTCTGCTCCAGCACCAGCCCACTGCAGGGGGGAGAAGACAACCAAATATGGCTGGCCTTGAGCCACATTAAGGGGGTTCACACTGCCCTCCCCTATTTGGGTATAAAGAATAGAATCTAAGGCACCTTCTGTTGCTTTGGAAAATGAAAACTTTTGAACCTCAGTTCAAGAGTGAATAGCAAAAATGATATGATAAATTTTCAGTAAATATTCTGCAAATGACTATATTTAACTTTTCCTTCCCAACTAACTTCATCATATTAACATTTAAACATGTTCAGTTCTGTCTAAAAAAGGAAAGGCAAACAAAGAAACCCTCTCTCTATCTTCTACTTCAGCTACTACTCTCTTCCCTTCTCTTCAAGGCCAATCTTTTTAACAAGGTTTGTGTCAATTGCTGTCTACACTTCCCACTTCCTCACTTTTCACTCACTCTCCACCCACTGGATTCTCCTCTATTCTATCCCTACCAAAAGTCCTAGTCAGGTCATTATTACATAGTCCATGGATTCCCTGAGAAATCCCTAGGGCTCTGAAGAGCAGAGTCAGTTATTTGTTTCATAGGGTAGCCACATAATTTGGCTGATGCAAAATGAAAATGAGGGGCTTCTTGTTTAAAAAACAGGAAAAAGCTTTTTTCATTTTTTCCCCATGGTCATGCTCTCAACAAGCTATAGTTTTTAAAAAATATTTGCTACTTAATTGTGCTCCCTCAGGCATGAGGATACTTGAAGGGCACTGCAGACTTTCACAGGCACCCAGGATACCACCCACGACTTTGTGTGCAAGGTGCACACCCAAACCTACTAATTTTGTGTCCAAACCCAAGCCCTGTCAGGGGTGGAGAGTGGCAGTAGTCACTGAGGTAGGCACAGGGGAGTAGGCAGCTGAGAACCTGTTGCAAGTAAGTAGGGACTGACAAAAAGCTGGCTCGTAGCGGGGTCACATCCCAGCACATGCTCCATTATCTTATCTGACTTCACTTAAAAAACATAAATTCAAAAAAAACTATCATTCAGAATGTCAAGACAGCAACCATATTAATTTCCCAGCACAGGACCTCT
The DNA here is from genome assembly GCF_003255815.1 of Theropithecus gelada. Taxonomy (NCBI): domain Eukaryota; kingdom Metazoa; phylum Chordata; class Mammalia; order Primates; family Cercopithecidae; genus Theropithecus; species Theropithecus gelada. The sequence goes on along the minus strand of NC_037678.1, from coordinate 22,195,592 downwards.
TTCTGAGCATGAGATCCCATGCAACTACGGTGGTGGCATGCCCAGGAATCTGGCCCTGGCCATGCTATATAATAATAAAATAATAATAATAATGTCTGCATAGAACATCATAGTCTACAGAATAAATCCAATTTCATTTTAGTCTCACAATAAATCTATAAATACACATAAATAGGTATTCTCATTTTACAGATTTAAAAACTGACTCAGAAAAATGAAATGCATTGCTCAAGGCATGAAAGAGCAGATGCTAAACCCATGCCTCCTGGCTCCAAGTCCAGGATTCCCCTGGACTATAATGTACCTCTCCAAGCAAAGGGTAGATGGGAGAAGACCAGGATAGTGACCATTTCTCTACATGAGCCACTGGTTTAGTCATTAGGTGGAAATTACTTTTATCAAATTTCTTTTTTTTTTTTTGAGACAGAGCCTTGCTCTGTCACCCAGGGTGGAGTACAGTGGTGCAATCATATAGCTCACTGCAGCTGCAACCTCCCAGGCTCAAACAATCCTCCTGCCTCAGCCACCCAAGTAGCTAGGACTACAAGCATGCTCCATCAGGCTAATTTTTTAACTTTTTGTAGAGACAAGGTCTCACTATGTTGCCCAGGCTGGTCTTGAACTCCTGAGCTGAAGCGATTCTCCCGCCTTGGCCTCCCCCAAAGTGCTACAATTACAGGCATGAGTCACCAAGCCCAGTCACTTTTACCAAATTTCTGTCAATTCCAGACAGATTTTGTTACGTCAATTGAGTTTTTTACATTCTAAAATTCAAAAGTTTTATATAAATATGTAGTCTAAGAGAACAGAAAGAAAGAGTAACAGGTGAAAAGTTAGTTTTCTTCCCCAATGTTCCCCATCCAATACACACCTTGACCCACCAATCTGGACCCCTAATCACCAGGGGTGAGTCACAAAGGACTCCAGACCAGCAGGCGACACCACACTACACTGGGATGCAACATGAGAGCTGATTCATTGATTTAGTTGGGGAAAAGTTCATTAAAATGCCAGATAGATAGTAAAAACAGGGAAGGTGGCAAAGTATTTGGCCAGGAAATACCAAAATCAAAGAGGGAGCTATTTTCTTTAAGCTTTTTTTTACCCTCATTCCACATACTTTATATAATTCAGTCTTTCCAGATAATGAAATTGTTGCTAAACTTCTTCATGTTAACATAAAGTACCTTATTTTGAGAATAAAACTCTCAATTTATTCTCATTTTCCTAACTTAGTTATTAAACAATCTCCCTGAAAGCAAGAATAGAGCATTTTTTGGTTGCACTAATATGCATTTGTTACAACCATCCACAGCATCGACCCTTCACACTGGCTGATCACCCAGAAAATATCCAAGGAAAAGGAAGTGCAACTGAACGTTAGATCCAAATAGCACAATCTCTCAGCTCACTAGAGCAGAATCTGTCTCTAATACACTGGTCACAGGCTCTATTAACTAGCTCTTTTTATCCATCTCGAGGTAGAAAAGCCATAATTTAAACTGACAGCATTACTTGTCATGAAGTCTGTGGGTTTACAATTTCTAAATGTCAGTTTGAACTTCTGACTAGTTCCTTAGAGCACTACAGTTTGTTTCTAAATGAGGCAACATGTCAGCTCTGCGTACATAAAAGCAGTTAATCAGCAATTTGCAGTGCAACACAAGAGGAATCAGCTAATAGTCCCACAAAGCACCTTCAATTAGGAAAGAAAGCCTTGTCCTAAGCCAGTAATACCCTCATATATCACAAAATTCATTCTTCTACTTAGTAGATTAAACATTTCATGCCAAGGAACTTATTATTTTGAAGCAATTGTCTGCATTCAGCCTGAGGTACCCATGTGTTCACTGGTCTATAATGGAGGAGCTACAGGCAGTGGGTGAATGAGGACCACTATGATTCCTGACCCTTCTCACTTGCGGCTTTCATTCAGTTTCCAATGGGTTCTTACTCCTTGCTCTGTCCTTCTTTACTATCCTGCTCCTCCCTTTTCTACATAACCTTCACATCTCCTGTCTTCAGTTAAGTAATATGGGGATGGGCTCTTACCTATGAAGTACTTTGGTTCCCTTACTTCTCTAGAAAATTACTGAACTGAATAACAAAATCAATTCCTAAGATATTACTAGTAATAACTCTAAAAATGAGATTATGTCATTAATAAGAATACTCCACTATAAGGGTAATAAATAGTTTGGCATAATTTTTAACTATCAATACGCTTAAGTTTATGAACTGAATTCTAGAATATGGGTTGGAATAACTAAAATTAAATAGCAAATAAAGAAAAGAAGTACGAAAAACTTTTTAAGAAAACCTCTTCCATTACCCCTAGTGGCTATCTACCTTAGGTATCATATAAGAATCACATCAGAAGAAAAAATGCTTTGTTGACTATAGTCATGTATCTCAGCCATTTACACAACCTTTGTCTGTGATAGCCTCTCAAATCAAATTTTAAATTGATCAAGCAAATTGGTTTAGTGATTGGGTCAAGGAAAAGAGCTACCCAACTTAATCTAATAATCCACTTAGCCCAAATCCAATAATCCATTTTCTTCATATGAGACATATTTTATTGAAGTTAGAGAATAAATACCTCTGTACATGCTTCAGAGTTTTTCTTCACATCAAAGACATTTGGAAGAAAAGAAAAATCCTTTCTGGATTCAGTGGCATTCACCTGTTGTCAAGTAACAAGTAGTAAGTATATGGATATTTATCAAGAAACATAACCTGGCTCATGGTAAGTCCAAGCACCATCTGCCAAATGTCAAGCAGGTGCATGTTGGTAACAAGAGAAGCTGTGTTTATAGATCACAATAGGCTACCCTAGTGGGCATTGATCAACACAAGGAAATTCTGAGACACAGGAAAGACCTCTTAACAAAGTCAGGATTAGATAACTCTTCACAATACCATTTGGCCTGGGGATGTGAGAGTGGCAGGGTCAGGGCACAGAGCTCAGACAGCTCCATTCCAAACAATATACATGACATTAAAGAAATACCATACACCTTGAGATAATCTACTTTAAACCTTCCCTACCCCACCCCCCCCCACCCCACCCTGCCACACCTCTAATTAACAGAAGAGAAAATCAAGGCCCAGGCGTCATTTATCCAAGAAGACATGGAGCTTGCAGAGTCAGGTCTCATTCTAAAATATCTGAGTACTAAACCAAAGCATTTACCTCTCTTCTTTCCCTCTCCCCTCTCTTCTCCTCCTTCTCTCTCTCTCCCTCCTTTTGTCTTTATCATCATCATCATCTTGAAGCAGCCAAGATCTTTCTTCAAACAGAATCTCAACCAGAATTCCAACATAAAAAAAAAAACAGATTAAAAAGGGCCTGCTTAGATGCAAACAGAGAAGAGAGGCAGAGCACAGTGCTAGAATCCTGCTCACTTAACTAAGGATGCAGCTTCCTCTGGGATCCTGGGTAGAACACTGTGAACAAGGCACTTGAAATCAGGAGACCTACTTCCTTGATAGCCTGCAATAAACCTATCTTGAAACATTAATTAGAATATTATTTTTACACAAATTTAATATTTTATAAGGCTTTAATAAAAGATACTTTGGAATGGCAGTTGCTTTTACTTTAAAGTTATTTTCTTTGGTTGTTTCAAAAGCAAAGTACAACATTCTCAAAGCTGAGTACAAGGGTATCCTTCTAAGACAACAATAGTAAATCTGAAACACAGAAACATTAATTTTCTTTTATCATCAGCACACATGAACAACTCTGGTGCGATAATTTAGCTGATATTCAAAATTGGAAAAAAAGGCCATGAAATGACTGATTGTACAGGCATACTTTGTTTTATTGCACTTCACTTTATTGTACTTTGCAGACACTGTATTTTTTACAAATTGAAGTTTTGTGACAACCCTGCATTAAGCAAGTCTATTGGCACCATTTTTCCAACATTGCTCACCTAGTGTTTCTGTGTCACATTTTGGTAACTCTCACAATTTCAAACTTTTTCATTATTATTATATCTGTTATGGTGAGCTACAATCAGTGATCTTTCATGTTACTATTGTAATTGTTTTGGGATACCACGAGGCCTACAGAAGATGGCAAACTTAATCAATACATGTTTTGTGTTCTGACTACTCCAACAACCGGCCATTCCCCTGTCTCTCTCTCCTTCTTCTCAGGCCTCTCTATTGCCTGAGACACACAATATTGAAATAAAGCTAAGTAATAACCCTATAATGGCCTCTAAGTGTTCAAGTGAAAGAAAGAGTTGTACATCTCTCACTTTAAATCAAAAGCTAGAAATGATTATGCTTAGTGAGGAAGGCAGGTCAAAAGCTGAGATAGGACAAAAGCCAAGACAGGCTAAAAGCTACACCTCTTGCACTGAACAGCCAAGTTATGAATGCAAAGGAAGAGTTCTCGAAGGAAATTAAAAGTGCTACTCTGGTGAACACAGGAATAAGAAAGCGAAACAGCCTTATTGCTGATATGGAGAGTTTTAGTGATCTGGATAGAGATCAAACCAGCAACAACATTCCCTTAAGCCAAAGTCTAATTTTAGAGCAAAGCCATAACTCTGTTCAGTTCTATGAAGTCTGAGAGAGGTGAAGAAGCTGCAAAAGAAAAGTTAAAAGCAAGCAGAAGTTTGTTTATGAGGTTTAAGGAAAAAAACTGTCTCTAAAACATAAAAGTGTGAGATGAAATATTAACTGCTGATGTAGAAGCTGCAGCAAATTATCCAGAAGATCTAGTTAAGATCATTGATGAAGGTGGCTACACCAAGCAATAGATTTTCAATTTAAGCGCAACAGCCTTCTATTGGAAAAGAAGCCATCTAGGACTTTCATGGCTAGAGAGGAGAAGTCAATGCCTGGCTTCAAAGAATGGGCTAACTCTCTTGTTACAGTCTAATGCTGCTGGTGACTTTAAGTCATTTTATTCACCATTCTGAAAATCCTAGGGCCTTTAAGAATTATGCTGAATCTACTCACCTTTGCCCTACAAATGAAACAACAATACCTGAATGATGGCACCTCTGCTTACAGCATAGTTTACTGAATATTGTAAGCACACTATTGAGACCTACTGCTCAAAAGAAGATTGATTTCTTTTCACTGACAATGCATCTGGCTACCTAAGAGCTCTGATGGAGATGTACAAGGAGACTGATTAATGTTGTTTTAATGCCTGCTAACACAATATACATTCTGAAGCCTACAAATCATGGAGTGATTTTGGTGTTTCGATATGGTGTGGCTATGTCTCTACCCAAATCTCATCTTGAATTCCCATGCGTTGTGGAAGGGACCCAGTGGGAGGTAACTGAATCATGGGGACAAGTCTTTCCTTGCTGTTCTCATGATAGGGAATAAGTCTCCCGAGATCTGATGGTTTTATAAAAAGGAGTTCCCCTGCACAAGTTCTCTCTTTTTGCCTGCTGCCATCCATGTAAGATGTGACTTGCTCTTTCTTTCCTTCTGCCATGATTGTGAGGCCTCCCCAGCCACATGGAACTGCAAGTCCATTGAACCTCTGTCTTTTGTAATTGCCCAGTCTCAGGTATATCTTTATTAGCAGCGTGAAAATGGATTAATACAATATTCAATCTCATTATTTAAAAAATACATTTTGGGAGGCTAGAGTTGCCATAGATAGTGATTCCTCTGATGGCTATGGACAAAGTCAATTTAAAACCTTCTGGAAAGGATTAACTATTCTAGATTTTATTAGAAACATTCATGATTCCTAGGAGGAGGTCAAAATATCAACATTAACAGAAGTTTGGAAGAAGTTGATTCCAACCCTCCCGCATGACTTTGAGGGGCTCAAGACTTCAGCAGAGGAAGTATCAACTGCAGATGTGGTGGAAATAGCAAGAGAACTAGAATTAGAAGTGAAGCACAGTGAAGATGTTACTAAATTGCTGCAATCTCATGATGAAGCTTGAACAAATGAGGAGCTGCTTCTTATGGATGAGAAAAGTAAATGGTTCTTGAGACAGCAACTACTCCTGGTAAAGATGCTATGAACACTGTTGAAATTACAATTAAGGATTTAGAATATAATACCAACTTAGTTGATAATGAAGCAGTAGGGTTTGAGAAGAGTGACTCCAATTTTGAAAGAATTTCTACTGTGGGTAAAATACTATGAAACAGCACTGCATGCTACAGAGAAATCTTTTGTGAAAGGAAGAGTCAATCAATGCAGCAAACTTCATTGTTGTCTTATCTTAAGAAATTTCTACAGCCACCCGAACCTTCAGCAACCACTGCCCTGATTCGTCAGCAGCCATCAACACTGAGGTAAGACCCCCCACCAGCAAAGGGCTGAAGGCTTGATAATCATTAGAAGTTTTAATAATATTTTAAAATTAAGGTATATACATTGCTTTTTAGACATAATACTTTTGCACACCTATAAACTACATTATAGTGTAAACATAACTTTTACATGCACTGGGAAACCCAAAAATTCATGACTTGCTTTATTGCAATATTTGCTTTATTGCAATAGTCTGGAACTGAACCTTCAATAAGTGTAAGGTATGCCTGTAATGAAACATAAGCATCATTACCAACAGCTTAGCTACCAGGAAAAAGGCACATGAACCTGAAAACACAGAAGCAAGCTTTGGGAAATTATTTGTAGCAAAAAACATACATGAGATTACCACATGCAAGCATAAGCCATCCATCTTACTCCCTTGGGTGACTCTTTTCATTAGTGCTAATGGGCTCAGGGCCTCGGTTTAGAGGCTGTTTCTGCAAATGCTGGAAGAACACAAATCTTGTTCTCTTTGGTGAAGCCCATTCTTGTAAATAAGAAAAGAATGAAATCTGTGTGCTGATATTAACACATGTACACATGCATATTTGTCTGTGTATTACCTCTAATCACTTCTCCTTTTAATTTGAATTTATTAGTCTATTAGAAATATTGTCAAACATTACTAGTGAATGATACAATATAGAAATAGTACCAAAATTGGATCCAGTGCACATTTCTAATTAAATCCTTCTCATAGGGATTAGGAATTTTAAAAAAATGATGTGCAAAAAGGCAGTAGCATTGAATGTCACTCACCACAAGTTGCTTAAAAGCAACACAAAACATGGTACATGTCAAATATTTATTAAACACCTATTTGCACATGGCTAAGTGCTAAATACTATGTAAAACTGAACACAAAAAGAAAGAATGTGCTACAATTTGGCAGTGGTTAGTTCAACAACTTCTTTCTTCTTCCTTTACATGTATGCATGTTGAAAATACCATTCTATTTTCCTCTATCATTTACTAACTACATTTAACTGTGTAAAGAAACAAGGCCAAATGTCAAATAAGAATCCTGTGAAGTTGATAAACCCATGGACAAACATGTAATCCTATCTAAGATTTCCTATAGCCCATATGACATTCTGCCCACAAAGGCAAACCAAATCTAACACAATCTATTTTCTTCTCAACAAATTTTTCTCTTAAAATATTCACTTCTTCTGATTTCCTCTTTCTTCTCTCAATCACCCATTCTTGTAACATTTTTCTTACTTAGTGAGTTCTAGTTACTGGGATATAAAGATGAATTAGTCATAATCCTTGTCCCTGCTTTCTTAGATCATAGCTGTTAGGAAAGAAAGATATGCAGATAATCACAATAAAAAGTAATAAATACTTAACAGAGGTCTGTCTATAGTGTTACAGTGGTGACAAGAAAACAAATGACAAAATGGCAGGAGCAAACCTCTACTTATCAATAATAACACTGAATATAAATGAACTACACTCTCCAATCAAAAGACATAGAGAAGCTGAATGGATGAGAAAAACAAGATGCAATGATCTGTTGCCTACAAGAAACACAATTCACCTATAAAGATACACACAGACTGAAAATAAAGAGATGGAAAAAGACATTCCATGTGAACATAAAAAAGACCAGGGTGAGCTACCTTTATATCAGACAAAATAGATTTCAATACAAAAACTGTAAGAAGAGGTAAAGAAGGTCATTATCTAATGGCAAAGGGGCCATTTCAGCAAGAGGATATAACAAGTGTAAATATATATGCACCCAACACCAAAGCACCAAGATACAAAAAGCAAATGTTATTAGACCTAATGAGAGAGACCCCAATACAATCATAGCTGGTGACTTCAACATCCCACTTTGAGCAGTGGACAGATCTCCCAGACAAAAAAATCAACAAAGAAACATTGGACCTAATCTGCCCTATAGAACAAATAGATATAATAGATATTTACAGAACATTTCATTCCACAGCTACAGTGTACAAATTCTTCTCCTCAGCCCATAGGTCATTCTCAGGGATAGACCATATGTTAGGTCACAAAAGAAGTCTTAAGAAAATTCAAAAATTTGAAATAATATCAAGTATCTTCCCTGACCACAATGGAATAAAACTAGAAATCAACAAGAGTAACTTTAGAAACTATACAAACACATGAAAATTAAACAATATGCTCCTGAATGACCAATGGGTCAATGAAGAAATTAAGAAGGAAAATGAAAATTTTCTTGAAGCAAATGATAATGCAAACATATCAAAACTTATGGGATACGGCAAAAGCAGTACTAAGGGAAATTTATGACTATAAGTGCCAACATCAAAAAGAAGAAAAACTTCGAATAAATAACCTAATGATGCATCTTAAATAACTAAAAAAGCAAGTGCAAACTGAACCCAAAATTAATAGAAGAAATAATGAAGATCAGAGCAGAAATAAATGAATTTAAAATGAAAAAAAAATACAATGAAACAAAAAGTTGGGTTTTTGAAAAGATAAACTAAATTGACAAACCTTTAGCCAGCTAAGAAAAAAGACAGAAGACTCAACTAAATAAAATCTGAAATGAAAAAGGAGATATTACAACCAATATCACAGAAATTCAAAGGATCATTAGAGGCTACTATGAACAACTATATGCCAATAAATAGGAAAATCCAGAAGAAATGGAAATTCCTAGACCTCTACAGCCTACCAAAATTAAGCCACTGAAGAAATTCAAAACCTGAACAGATAATAACAAGTAATAAAATTAAAGCTGTAATAAAAAGCCTCCCATTAAAGAAAGGCCCGGGACTTGATGTCTTCACTGCTTAATTCTAACAAACATTTAAACATGAACTAATACCAAATCTACTCAAACTGTTCCTAAAAATAGAGAAGGAGAGAATACATCCAAACTCATTTCATGAGGCCAGTATTACCCTGATTCCAAAACCAAAGACACATCAAAAAAAGAAAACTGCAGGCCAATATCTCTGATAAATATTGATGCAAAAATCCTCAACAAAATACTAGCATATTGGATTCAACTATACATTACATATTGGATTCAACAATACATTAAAAAAATCACCATGACCAAGTGGGATTTAACCCAGAAGTCAATCAATGTGATACATCATATTAACAGAATGAAGGCCAAAACACATACGATCATTTCAATTGATGCTGGAAAAGCATTTGATAAAGTTCAACGTCCCTTCATGATAAAAACCCTCAAAAAACTCAGTATAGAAGGAACATGCCTCAACATAATAAAAGCCATATATGACAGACCCACAACTAGTATCATACTGAATGGAGAAAAACTGAAAGCCTTTCCTCTAAGATGTAGAATATGACAAGGTTGCCCACTTTTACCACTGTTATTCAACATAGTACTAGAAGTCCTAGCCAGAGCAATCAAACAAGAGAAAGAAATAAAGGGTATCCATCTAAAACAGAAAAAGACAAATTAGCCTTGTTTGCAGATGACATGATCTTATGTTTGGAAAAACCTAAAGACTCCACCAAAGGACTATTAGAACTGATAAACAAATTCAGTAAAGTACAGGATACAAAGTCAACATACAAAAATCAGTAGCATTTCTATATGCCAACAGCAAGCAATCTGAAAAAGAAATCAAAAAAGTAATCTCATTTACAATAGGCACAAATAAAATTAAATACCTAGGAATTACCCAAAGAAGTCAAAGATCTCTACAATGGAAACTATAAAACACTGATGAAAGAAATTGAAGAGGACATCAAAACATGGAAAAATATTCCATGTTCATGGATTATAAGAATCAATATTGTTAAAATGTCCACAGTGCCCAAAGGAATCTACAGATTCGATGCAATCCCTATCAAAATGCCAATGGCATTCTTCACAGAAGTAGAAAAAACAATCCTAAAATTTATATGGACTCAGAAAAGGCCCAGAATAGCTGAAGCTATCCTGAGCAAAAAGAACAAAACTGAAGGAATCACATACCAGACTTCAAATTATACTACAGAGCTATAGCAACCAAAACAGCATGGTACTAGCATACAGACACACAGACCAATGGAACAGAATAGAGAACCCAGAAACAAACATACGTGTGCATGTGTCTTTATAGCAGCATGATTTATAATCCTTTGGGTATATACCCAGTAATGGGATGGCTGGGTCATATGGTACATCTAATTCTAGATCCTTGAGGAATCGCCATACTGTTTTCCATAATGGTTGAACTAGTTTACAATCCCACCAACAGTGTAAAAGCGTTCCTATTTCTCCACATCGTCTCCAGCACCTGTTGTTTCCTGACTTTTTAATGATTGCCATTCTAACTGGTGTGAGATGGTATCTCATTGTGGTTTTGATTTGCATTTCTCTGATGGCCAGTGATGATGAGCATTTTTTCATGTGTCGTATGTTTATTGCAGCACTATTCACAATAGCAAAGACTTGGAATCAACCCAAATGTTCATCAGTGACAGATTGGATTAAGAAAATGTGGCACATATACACCATGGAATACTATGCAGCCATAAAAAAGGATGAGTTTGTATCCTTTGTAGGGACATGGATGCAGCTGGAAACCATCATTCTTAGCAAACTATCACAAGAACTGAAAACCAAACACCGCATCTTCTCACTCATAGGTGGGAACTGATCAATGAGATCACTTGGACTCAGGAAGGGGAACATCACACACCGGGGCCTATCATGGGGATGGGGGAGGGGGGAGGGATTGCATTGGGAGTTATACCTGATGTAAATGACGAGTTGATGGGTGCAGCACACCAACATGGCACAAGTATACATATGTAACAAACCTGCACGTTATGCACATGTACCCTACAACTTAAAGTATAATAATAATAAATAAATTTAAAAAAAAAAAAAAAAAGAGAGAACCCAGAAACAAATCCATGAATCTACAGTGAACTCATTTTCAACAAAGGTGCCAAGAACATACACTGGGGGAAAGGGCAGTCTCATCAATAAATGATGCTGGTAAATCATTAAATTATTGACTATAGTCTCCCTGTTATATCACTAATGTGTGTCAACTACAGAAATCTTTGAGAAAGGTTATCCACTGAAAGATCAGTCATCATAACAAGTATTATAATTAGATTAGTAACAAATCATTCAAAAGAAAAGACTGGTGTTAAAATAGAAAGACTCCTTTCTTCATACAATCCACATACTTCAGAGCACTAGTCATGTTTTTAAAATGAACTGGCAGGTTCCTCAAAGATTCATGCTTCATTTAAAATATCTTTCATCAGCTTACAAAGAAATGTCAACACTACCAACTAGTTCATCTCCTTTCCTTAAATATAATAAAGGTTTACAGAAGTAAACAAAATCTAGAGAACAAGTTGAATTTGATGTCACCATTTATTTAAAGAAACTCCCTTTCTTTGAAGGATTCACACAGCATGGTGAAAATTACTATCTATAAAAAACTTTCAGAATAAATGTGTAAAATATATACATAAGAGTAATAGGAATATACAGTAGACACGAGATGAAATCATAGATACGCTTCATTTTACATTAAGACTGAATCCTATCTGTAAATTAAAATGTATCCCTTCTGTTCTGAATATGCTCTTTGCATAAACCCCACCCTCTATATCCAAACCCTGCCTTATCGCCTCCTCTGTGTACCAGGAAGCTAACCTGTACAGACAACTGCACTCTGTGGCTTTGGGTTGGGCTTAGCCAGTGGAAGGCACTGGCAAGAGTTAAGAATGCAATGGGACAGAGAGCTATCAAAGTATTTATTTCCCATCCCTTTCCCAATACCCCTCGCTCCCTCCCTGCCTCACTGCAATTATTTCAGTGGCTTCATTCCTCTGAAGCTACAGTTTCTATCACAGTCCTTCTTCAACAAGCTCTCATTAGACTTCAATCATACTATTTCCTCCTTTCTCCTTCTGACCTAGAGAAGGTGGTAACCGCTTCCTTGGTGGGTGAGCTAGTCCCAGATATCTTACCATCCTGTCAGTTTCCTTAACCCTGCCCAAACCTCTGTAAATAGCACTTCATTATATTCTCCTCAGTTAAACCCCAAATTCCTACATACTGTATTTCTTTAAAGTGACATAATACCCATTATCATAGGCAAATGAACATTTTACATAAAAACTATTCTATATATTGTCCAATCTCATATTCTCCATCTATCTGAACACTCGCTGTAATATCCAATGACTGAACATAGACCAATCTGCATGTATCACTATATTTATAATACTATATTTATCTGAAGACTTCCCTGAAAAAAAAAATTAAGACTTAGAAGAAAAGCAAAGATACAGAGAAGTAAAGACAGAAATAGTGAAAGAGAGGAGTACAGAGAGACAGATGGAGACACCCATGGTTCAAGAAACACAGAGAAAGAGAGAACTATAGAGAGAGGGGGGAGTAAGAGCAAAGGAACACTATAAATCCTTGCTTTTCAGTGCTGTCCCTGGCCCGGCAGCATTAGTGGTGCATGAGTTTGTTAGAAGGCAGAAACTCAGGCCTTGCCTCAGACCTAATGAATCAGAATCCAACTTTTAAAGAATATCCCCAGGTGATTCAGGTGCACTTTAAAGTTTGAGAAGCACTGACACTACAGTTAACTCAAGGTCTTAGTAACCATTATTAAGCAGTGAAACTGTTGCTCCTACGTACTAAGTCATGAGGTTCCAACACTTAGAAACCCAGGACACACTTCAACCTCAGGACAGGTAGCTTGCGTGTCTGTACAGATTCAACCTAACTATATTTGCTACCAGTTTTTTTCACAGTGGGGTCACATGTAAGGAGTTAGTAATAGAACCATTTGTTTCCATACAAATTTTCTTTCAAGAATTCAGAAAACAGATTGGCTAGGCATGGTGGCTCATGGCTGCAGTCTCAGCACTTTGGGAGGCTGAGGCGGGCAGATCGCTTGAGCTCAGGATCAGCCTGGGCAAGATGGTAAAACCTCAGTTGCACACACACACACACACACACACACACAATTAGCTGGGCTTGGTGGCACTTGCCTATAGTCCCAGCTATTGGGGAGGCTGAGGTGGGAGGATCACTTAAGCTAGGGAGGCAGAGGTTGCACTAAGCCCAGATTGCACCACTGCACTCCAGCCTGGGCAACAGAGTGAGACCCTGTCTCAAAAAAAAAAAAAAAAAAAAAAGAGTTCAGAAAACAGACAAGACTGGGCAACATGGCAAAACCCCACCTTAACAAAACAAAAAAAAAATTTTTTTTGAGACTGAGTCTCACTCTGTTCCTCAGGCCACTGCTCTCTCAGCTCACTGCAACCTCCGCCTCCCGGGTTCAAGTGATTCTCTGCCTCAGCCTCCTGAATAGCTGGGATTACAGGCACCCATCACCATGCCTGGCTAATTTTTGTATTTTTAGTAGGGACGGGGTTTCACCGTCTTGGCCAGGCTGGTCTTGAACTCCCAACCTCGTGACCCACCCACCTCAGCCTCCCAAAGTGCTGGGATTACAGGTGAGAGCCACCACGCCCGGCCTCAAAAAAAAAATTTTTTTTAATTAGCCAGACATGGTGGTGTGTGCCTGTAGTCTCAGCTATTCAGGAGGCTAAGGTGGGAGGATTTCTTGATCCCAGAGTTTGAGGCTGCAGTGTGCTGTGATTGTGCCCATGCACTCCAGCCCGGACAACAGAACAAGACCCTGCTTCCCCCTACCATCTCCCCCCATTAAAAAAGAGAGTTCAGCAAACAGGAAACCTTCAACAATTATAGATGATAGATTTAATCAGGCAACTCTGAATTGATCATCCACAGTTGGAAAATTTCTGAACAGCTACTACTAAAAACATCTAATTTCCTCTTTAAAAAAATTTAAGAGGTAGTACCAATCCCATGATGACATATGTATTTAAGATATGCTGCATTTCAAATACAGAGTAAATATGTAGTAATTTCACTACAGGATATTTTTATTAAACAGCCAAGCTCATAATTACAGAATTTTCAGTGTAAAATTACTGCTGCTTTGAAACTGCAGCATTTCACTCACCCACATGGCAATGTTTTTCTTTCCCTACAGTACCAGCCATGTTCCCTGAATCCTTCACCAGCTGCCATTTTCCCTCCCCACTTCCCTATTGTTCATAGTTTATCTTTTTTTTTTCAATTAGAAGGAAAGAAGTAGAAGACACTGATGTCTCTTTGTTCCATGATTATGCTCTTTGTTCTACACACTGGGTAACAATAACTGTTCCCAACTAAAGGGCCAGGTCAGGGACTCATAGACGCTGATGGTCAGCTTCTCCTTCTCCTTTCTTCTCTGTTAATCTCAGTGGCCCCTAACTCCACCAACATGGCCCAGCTAGCAAACATCTAATGTGGGGAAAAGCAGCAATATTTGTGCTATAGGGGAATAAACACCGAAGTCAGGAGAATGGGGCCATAAACTACACACTGACTGACCAAATGACTTTGGACAAATCATTTCCAAACCTAGAAATGCCTCCAACAGTAAAATGTGGTTAACTAAATCCCTTCCAGAACAGTATATGTTTCTAGCTGAAGCCTGCATTTAGCTGAACTCCTCTTTTCTTCTAATATATAGCAAAGGGATAAGGGGCAAAGAAGGCCATAACAGCAGGTTAGAGGAGCAAAAAGAGCAAGAACAAGAGAGAATGAGAGAACAATGGATACTGGTGACCTCACCCCTAAAGATAACTTTATACCTTGGAAATATTGTCACATTATTCACTGGATCCTTTCATTTTTCAAATAAAAAATATTTAGCAAGCACGCCAGGTATTATGCCAGATGTTCAAGATAGAGAAGAGATAAAAATATAAGGAAGGTTTTATTACTGTTTTTACAAATGTTAAAGAAAAAGACCCTGGAGTTTGGCTTTCATTTTTACTCCTTCAGATACTTTATGAGGCCCTTCATATGGTACACAAAAGTTTAATTTCTTACAAGCATCCAATGTTTTTTAAGAGATGAACAAATCAAGGGGAATATGTTAGGCTGCTTAGCTTATACAGTAACACTTACCATGCTAGGGGCTATTAGCAGAATTCATCTATTGGAGAAGAGATAGTGAAGATGATCAGAATCTACAGATTGCAACTGCATCTTCAAAACTACCACTGTTCAACATATGCACTCACTAGATATTTTAATTATGAGTAAGTACCATTTAATGTAGATTTATCATCTACAGTGATAGGTTTTGTAAACAAGCTTATTTAGTAGGTAATTATGAAGACTATAATCATTAGCTAAGAACATATATAAGAATACGACAAAATAACTATACTAAGTTTGTAGAGTGATGTGACCAAAACTATCTTCTGAAAATGACAGTAATCCTCTGTGAGTAATCACTGCCCCAAAGAAAGTTCTCTCCCTGTAAGGATACTATAGTATAGGAAAAACCATAAAATAACGGTTAAGGTATTTTGTTTTGTTTTGCTTCTAAAAGCAAACATGGAAGAACAAAGCCATTTTCAAAATAAGGACTACTGTTCAAAAAAAAAAAAAAGGGAAATGTCCATCATTTGAAACATCCTGCCTCCCTTCTTTGCTTTAAATTCCATATAAGTTATTTTGAGCTTACTGCTTTGATCAGATTTAGCTGTAAGTAACTATATTTAGTCATAGACATCTGATCTATAAATAGAATCTACTAGAGGAATTACTATAACTTCCTTGAAATTGGCAAGTAGCAATTCCATTTAATGTGATTCTAGGAAAGCTTTACACCAAAAAGAAAATGCAGTAAATTTACTTACAGAGAAGACATTTGCTTTCAAAATTACAATCTCTCAAGAGTAAATTTATACATCTACGTTTTGAAGAAAGAATTGTCATCTAACAGTATCTTAAACAAACATGTATTAATTACTTAATAATCACCCTCAATTTGGGGAAGTAAACAGTAACAGAAAAATTATGTTTTTCCTTTCATAGATATCATGTAAATAATACCTATATATTGAATGCTGGCCACTAAGTGAAATACAAAGATAAGGTTCCTCATTATCCTTGCCTTGAAAAAATATAAAGTCCATTGTTGGTGAACAGTATGTAAATGCAGACACAAATAAAATATTTCACTGGGAAGCAATATGGGTAGTGTAAAGAACACTTAAACAGGAGTTCCCCAATCACTGATCTAGTTGTGGCTCTGTCATTTACCAGCTGCTTATTCTTGAGTTCATTGCTTCTCTTCTCTTCTCTAACTCTGTTTCCTCATTGGAAAATAGAGACAAAGATTCAGACATCAAATTCTATAAAGTAAAGTGATATATAAATATTATTTTGTTTGTTTGTTTGAGATGGAGTCTCGCTCTGTCACCCAGGCTGGAGTGCAGTGCGCACTATCTCGGCTCACTGCAACCTCCGCCTAGCAGGTTCAAGCAATTCTCCTGCCTCAGCCTCCTGAGTACCTGGGATTGCAGGCGCCTGCCACCATGCCCAGCTCTTTTTTTTTTTTTTTTTTTTTTTTTTTGTATTTTTTATAGAGATGGGGTTTCACCATGTTGGCCAGGCTGGTCACGAATGCATATTAAAAAGAAAAGGTGCCAGGAACAGTGGCTCATGCCTGTAATCTAAGGAACTTGGCAGGCTGAGGCAAGAGGATCACTTGAGCCCAAGACTTCAAGGCTGCAGTGAGCTATGATCCTGGCACTGCACTCCAGCCTGGATGACAGAGCAAGACTCAAGACTCTAATTCCTTAAAATAAAAAAAATAATAAAAGAAGATGAAGAAGAAGAAAGAAGAGGCTACAAAAAAGAAAGGAAAGCATACCCTAGAAAGTTGGAGTTAAGGTCATTTCAGTTTTACATCTCCGAAATAAACTTTAATATAAGTAAAAATAATTACTACCATTTATTATGCTTGAACTATGTGACAGGCACTGTGCTGAAGGGCTTCATATGCACTAACTTATTTAATTCTCTCAAAAACCCTATAAAGTATGTGGTGGCATCTCACTTGTAAAACTGAGGATTAGGAAGACAATAACTTTGCTGCAGATTAATAAAAAGGAAAGCAAGAACTTCAATCCAGACTGTGCTCCTAATTACTATACTATTCTGACTTACAACAACAACAAAATGGCTTTAGAGAAAATTACTGCCTTATACATGATTTAGAGTATTAAGATTCATGTTTTAGCCCTGGTAAAAGTAAATAATTAGGAGAGGGAAGGAAAGGGTTAAAAACATTTCCACTAATAGGTCTTGCTTTTTAATACTGCTGTGATGGCTAATTTTAGGTGTCAATTTGACAAGATTAAGGAATACCTAGAGAACTGTAAAGCATTACTTCTGGCTGTGTCTGTGAGGGTGTTTCCAGAGAATATTGGCAGGTAAGTCAGTGGACTGAGTGGGGAAGATCTGCCCTCAATGTAGGTGAACCATACAATTGGCTGCAGACCTGGAGAGAACAAAAAGGGAAAGAAAAGGATTTTCTGTTTCTCTCCAGGAACTGGGATAGTCCCTTCCTTCTGTCCTAGGACATCAGAACTCTAGGTTCTACAGCCTTGGAACTCCAGAACTTACACCAATACCCCTTAGGTTCTCAGGCCTTTAGCCTTGGACTGAGTATTATTACACCATTGGCTGCCCTGGTTCTAAGGCTGGTTCAGACTTGGACTGAACTACACCACCAGCATCCCAGGGTCTCCAGCTTGCAGACTGCCTGTCGTGAGACTTCTTGGCCCCCATAATCTCATGAGCCAATTCCCCTAATAAATCCCTTCTTATCTATCTAACTACCTACCTACCTACCTTTCTATCTACTATTGATTGTGTCTCCCTGGAGACCCTAATATAAACCACAGAAAGTAAGTCAGAATGAAATAAATTGGCCCCTGATCCTAGTTGCTCAGACTGGTGTAAACTATGCTCTCCTCTTTTTTGTGCCAAAAATATATTGAGCAACTAACATTTACTGAGCATTTAGCATGTGCCAGGAACTATACTAAGTGCTTTGTGTGTATTATCTTATTCAATCTTCACAAACTCAGAGTATTATCTTCATTTTATAGATGAGTAAACTTGAACATAAGGAGATTAAATAACTTACTTAAATTCTGCTTCTGGCCAAGACGGGGTAACAGGGCAAGATTAACATACCTAATAACTTAAACAACTATAAAATTCAGGGAAAATATATTTTAAAATATTCAGACATTGGACAAAGGGCAAGAAAGGACAATAATTTCTGAGAGGGGGGAAAAAAAAGGGTAAGCCCTACCTCTAAGTGCACTGCCTAGAGAGTTTTCAGGCTCCAGCTCTGGGAAGGGGAAGCAAAGAAGAGCCCACTGGTCTTAGTTGGGAAGGCAGAGTTGAGAGCTCAGAGAAGCCAGAGTGCCTAGAGTTCACAAGGCAAAATACTGGAATAGAGACAGCTGCACTAAGGGAAAACTGTAGAGATCCTCAGAGAGTCCCCCCACCTGACGTCTTCAGCTGAGAGCCATTCAGCACATCCAGGTGAGAAAACGACCCAAGGCTGAGGAAAGAAGCACCAGAAAGAAGCAGGCAGAACACTCTTCAGAGCTCACAGAAACAGTAATGGTCTTCTCACAAGCCAGAGTGAAAAAAATCTTGTCATACATAGGACATAATAAATTCTAAAGTAAAAACAAAAACCCATGTAATACATAGGACGTAACAGATTCTCAAGTTAAAAAAAAATGTAATACACAGGACATAATAGATTCTAAAGTCAGAAAAAACCATGTAATACATAGGACTAGGACATAATATATTCTAAAGTAAAAAAAAAAAATCTTGTAATACATAAGACATAATATATTCTAAAGTAAAAAAAAAAAACAAGTAATACATAGGACTAGGACATAATATATTCTAAAGTTAAAAAAAAAAAAAAAAACCTTGTAATACATAGGACATAATACAAGGAATTCCTGGGCTCAAGCAATCCTCCTACCTCAGCCTCCCTAGTTAAGATTACAGGCATGAGCCACCGCTTCTGGTGCCTTTTTTTTTTTTCTTAATATTCAACTTACTTTATAATATTTGTATATCACCTTATAGAATTTGATGTCTGAATCTTTGTCTCTATTTTCCCATGAGGAAACAGAGTCAGAGAAGAGAAGAAATGAACTCAAGGTTAAGCAGCTGTTAAATGACAGAGCCACAACTAGATCAGTGATTGGGGAGCTCCTGCTTAAGCGGTCTTTACACTACCCATATTGCTTCCCAGTGAAAACACTTCCCTGTATTCCCTCAATAGTGAGGCAAAATTAACGTAGACCAAAGCCTACTCTGGTCCTATCTAACAAACATTAGAAGCAAATCTCAAAAGGATCAAACCATTTCCAACTAACTTAACAGCAACAAAGCTCCACAATAAAATTCAAAAATATTTCATATACATAAGAATATTCAGCATCCAACAAGGTACAATTCACAATGTCTGGCAGGCATGCAAATAAGGAAAATAAAGCCCATAAAGAGAAGAATAAACCAATAAAAATAAAACTAGAAATGACATAGGTTAGTAGACAAGGATATTGTCTCCTAAAAGAGTTATTATAACAACATTGTATATGTTCAAGAAGCTAGAAAAAAACATGAGCATGGTACGGAAAGATTGGAACATATTTTTCAAAAAGACACAAAGCAATAGTCTAGATCTAAAAACGCAATGTCTCACATTCAAAAATGCAGAGGGGGCCAGGTGAGGTGGCTCACACCTATAATCCCAGAACCTTGGGAAGGCCAAGGTGGGCAGATTATTCAAGGCCAGGCGTTCAATACCAGCCTAGTCAACATGGCAAAACTTTGTCTCTACTAAAAAATACAAGAAAATTAGCCAGGCATGGTGGTACACACCTGTAATCTCAGCTACTTGGGAGGCTGAGTCATGAGAATAGCTTAGACCTGGGAGGCGGAGATTGCAGTGAGCCAAGATCACACCACTGCACTCCAGTCTAGGCGACAGAGTAAGACTCTGTCTCAAAAAAAAAAAAAAAAAAAAAAAAAGCCAAAAACTAGAAGAGCTGGGCACAGTGTCTCATGACTGTAATCCCAGCACTATGGGAGGCCAAGGTGGTAGGATCTTTGAGCCAAGAAGTTCAAGACCAGCCTGGGCAACATAGGGATACCCCATCTCTACAAAACAATTAGCCGGGCATGGTGGCATGAACCTCCCAGATACTAGGGTGGCTGAGGCAGGAGGATCGCCTGACCCCAGAGGTTGGGGCTACAATGAGTTATGACTGCCACCACACTCCACCATGGTCAATAAAGCAAGACTGTATCCCCCCACCCCCACCAAAAAAAAAAAAAACAGAGAGGATAGGATTAATAGCAAATTAGAAACCAAAATACATTAGTAGATTTGAAGATATACCAATTGAAACAATTTAAAATAAAACAAGACAGTGTTTCAATAGAGAATCAGCGAGCCGTGAGCACGTTCAAACAGCCGAATATACAAGTAATTGAAGTCTCCAAAGGAGAAGAGAGACAGGAGAGAGCAAAAAAATATATTTGAGAAAATAAGACCTGAAAATCTTCTAGGTTTAATAAAAAACTGTTATTGTTTAAATAAAAATTAATAAAAACTATACCAAGACACATCATAATCAATTTTTAAAACACATTAATAAAGAAAAAATCTTAAAAGCAGCCAGAAAAAATACAGATTTTACAGAGAGAAAGCTAAAAATGACAGCTAACTTCTAACTAGAAACAATATGAGACAAGTAAGTACAGCAACATCTCTATATTTCTGAAAGAAATCTCTAGACCTAGTGAAAATATCTTTCAAACATCTAAGCAAAAAATATGTATATAATTTCAGACATATAAAAGGTGATTTGGGAACCATGTGATGGTTCCTCGAAAATTAAAAATAGAGTTATCGTATGACCCAGCAATTCTACTTATGGGTGTATACCCAAAATAACTGGAAGCAGGGACTCAGATATATATTTGAATACCCTTGTTCAAAGCAGCCTTATTCACAATAATCAAAGGGTGGAAGCAACCCAAGTTTCTATTGAAGAATGCATAAACAAAATGTGATATATGCATATAATGGAATATTATTCAGTTTTCAAAAGAAAGGCAAATATGGCACACACTACAGCATAGATGAACATTGAGGACATTATGCTAAGTGAAATGAGCTAGTCATAAAAAAGACAAATAGTGTATAATTCCACTTATAAGAGGTAGCTAGAATAGTCAAGTTCATAAAGACAGAAAGTAGAATGGTAGTTGCCAGAAGTTGAGGGGAGGGGGAAATGGAGAGTTGTTTAATGAGTACCAAGTTTCAGTTTTGCAAGATGAAGAGTTGTGGAGATTAGTGGCACAACAATGTGAATACACTTAACACTACTGAACTACACACTTAAAAATGGTTACAATGGTAAATTTTATGTTATGTGTATTTTATCACAATTGGAAATAAACAAAATAACAAGATTTTTTTATGTGAAAGACTTCAACAACAGCAGACCTTCACTACAAGAAATGTTACAGAAAATACTGACAAAATCATGTATCAGAAGAGACTAAAGGAGATACGACAATTAAATGCAATGTGGGATCCTGGATTACATCTTAGAACAGACCAAGGACATCCATGGGAAAACTAGAGAAATTTGTATGGGCTACAATTTAGTCAATAATATTGCATCTGTGTTAATTACACTATGCTTCTTCAAAATAAAGAAAACCAGATGAAGGGTATACAGGAAATCTCTGTTCTAGTTTTGCAACATTTCTGTAAATCTAGTATTATTTCAAAATAAAAAGCTCAAAAAAGAAGAAGGAAGCCTGACTAGCATAGCACTTCCGATAAGAACTGAAAGCCCCACTGTTAATATAGGTGAATAAACTCCAAGCTGAGCACATTTTAGGTCTAACTCATAGGAGAGAGAAGCAATTGTGTTTAGTCTGTTTGTTTTAATTAAACAAGAATATACAGGATAATAAGGGCAACGGACAATGCTGGAAACTATTAAAACTCACAGCCTACATATAACAAAATCAAAAACATCTCTTTCTCAAAGCTCTGACACATGTGACAGTGAAACAAATCCCAAAATAAACCAACAAATGTAGGAATTTAAGTATATAAAACATGTCAGAGGAATTAAGAATAAGGAACATGCCAATAAAGGATTGGTTTGTGTAATTCTTATGTTGGGTGCAAAATCCAGTCTCTTACAATCAATCCTTTATGCTGATGAATAATAATTTTCTGGATCAATTTCCATAAGAAAAAAGCATGTTTTTTCTTCTACTGTTCCTGTCCATTGGCATGCAAGTATTTCAATCTGAAGAGGCAGTTTTATGGAACAGAAAAAGCATGAAACTGAAACTACTATTTGTTGATCAGCTACTCTGTTCCAGGTACTGTTCTAAATGCTTTATACATGGATTATCTGATAATCTATTTAATCCCCACAACAAACCTAAGCAGGATGTGCTATTATCACTATTTTCACAGAGGAGTGCTTGTCTTGGATCTTCCACTGTGTCACTGGAAAAGTTTACACGAATCATAATGACTCATAACCTCTCTAGGACTTAGGAAATTAACACCTATAAAATTTTACTTCTAGCATTTATTTTATGCCTGCTGTTTTGCCTTACCTACTATGAATTCCTACAGGAAGGGGCAGTATTTATCTTGGTATTAGACACATACATGTACTAGGTTTACAGTTGTTAAAAAAGAAAATGTTGGTGGGGAGGCTGAACTAGAAGAATAAGCCACTGAGGTTTCTTACATTTCCATCACATTCTCAAAAAAAAAAAAAAAAAAAAAAAAAGTGTCAGGAGACCCAGTAGAAGGAATAGACTGGAAATGAGGAATTTGAGGTCTGCCCCCAGCTCCACTGATTGGCAGTTTGGCCTTAGGCAACTAAGATTTCTCTCTACTATTCCCAACCAGTCCAATAGAAATTATAATATCTGCCCTTGATTCATCAGATTATTGAGAGGAATGAATGAGCCTACCATAGGGGCTTCTTGCAAATCTAAAAGAGATAAAATGTGTGAAGCTCCTGGTATAAGATCAATGCCCAATGATAGCAGTTCCCTCCCTTCTAACAAGTATTGAAGGATGGAGCTGCCCTATTAGTAGATGGTGCCTTCCTGTCTGCTGCATTTTAGTAACCTGGCATTTTTGCTCTGATGATGTTTTTTGTGGTATCCTACAAATGTTAGTATAGAGAATGATTCATCGTGTAAACTAAAATCACTGCTTGCAAGTAAATGCAAACTGCAAATTACAGGGAGAACAGAGGTTTAAAAATGTACTTTAAAATAATAAAAACTCAAGTGAAGTCACTTAATCCAGTATTTTATTGGAAATTGGACCAACTCCAATTCTCTTAAGGGTACCACAGTTTGGTAACCAGATGTTAATACTGTTCTTCTGCCAAAGAAAACTGCAAGATTTAAAGGGTATTTTTTCCTTTAAAAATTATGTTCTATTTATATTTCCAAAACATATATTTATCTGATAATCCAATAGATTAGAGTAAAACCTAATTGAAGTATCTCTTCAATCTCCATGCTACTCTAAGATATATTTGAAGTGCACTGGGCCCTGGAAGAGAAAGTGCTGATTCCTCGCAAATAGGCTAAAGGGTAAAATGGACGACAGTAGATAGTTAGCCCAACATTCAGATTTACAACTAAAAGACAAGCATCGTGGAAGCAGCCCAAACCCAATAGTAGAACTTAATTATTCCATTGTAACTAGCAACATGAGCCTCATTAAGGGATGGGAACAGTAGTCATGAAGAAATGTGACTGTTGGTATGATCCAAGCTGTGAAAAAAATAAAGTAAACCCTCATCCAAACCAACCAAATTTCAAAGTAAAGTAAATTCTCTGCATTTTTCCCTCAAGATACAAATATAAGTATACTAATTTGCAGTATCATAATAAAAATTATGACAACTATACCAAGAGCATTTTATTATTCTCTATTAGACGTGGCAAGAGCTCTGAGCTGCTTTCTCCACATCATCACTTGAGTATTCCCTGGGCCTCAAAACTGTTTCTGACATAAATGAGGTGCAGCAAATATGATATTCACCTTGCATCATATTCAAAGTGTAGATAACAGAGATTTGATTCTTTGGCAGAATTATCCATGGACGTGACCTTTGGTAACTGTTCATAAGTTAATCAGTTATCCAATACAAGAAAATGATCAAATGAACAGAAAAGCTAGAATGCAATAACATTAGATCAAATCCACATCTTCTGGGCAAGCACCTTCAACATACTATCCTAATTATCAAAAGAAATAAGAGCTAGAAAGCACAACACTAGACCAAATTGACATCCAACTAGCTACAGCAAGTAGCTACAGTAGTATAAAATAAAGTAGACTGCAAAACAAAAGTAGAACCAGAGATAAAGAGGGACATTTACAATTATAAAGCGGCAAATTCATCAGAAAGACATATCATCATAAATATGTATGTATGCACCTAATAACAGAACTTCAAAATGTATGAAACTATTTGTACCATCACTATTTGGTCTCCCATTTTCTTTAACCACCTTCACCTAAATTCCTCTAAACAAGATTACAAATGACCTCTAGTATTGTTAAAAACAATGATTAATTCTCAATCTCATCTTACTTAACCTATCATTTACTCACTTTCAAAAGATTTTCCTCTTTTGACCTCAATGGCTTCATTCTTTCTGCATTCTTCCAAAGTCTATCATAATTCCAGGTAAGAAGTACTGTACACAAGAGATTGGATGTAGACAGAACAATTCTCTTCATTATTCATTCACTGGCCATTATTTCTCGGTTTCCTTTCTTAATTCTTAATCCAATTTTTCTTTCTCAATATCGGAGTGCCCAAGATGTGGTTTCTAGGCCTCTCCTGTACTTATTGCATCTATTGCTTTACCTATGTACTTTCTTTGGCAAAAATGGCATTGTTGAGTTTCAGACACTTTCCTTTGTCCATAGCAGTGATATGTTGATCCGAAATTGTCCCCTCACCCACTTCTACTTATTATTTGTGATTTCAGGGTAACTGGCTATAGTTATAATATACATCTCAGAAATTTACAACTCAATTGAATTACAAATGTATACTCAAATCTCCACTTGGATATCTAATAGACATCAAAAACTGAACTCTTACTTCCAACTCCCTTCCCTCAAAACCTTTATCCATATTATTTCTCTACTCAATAAATGGCAACTTCAATCTACCAGTTGCTCAGGTTAAATGACTCTGCCGCATTCTTTCTCTCACATCCCACATTCAATACTTTAGAAAATCCAGACGGAGGTGCGGAGCAAGATGGCCGAATAGGAACAGCTCCAGTCTCCAACTCCCAGCGCGAGCAACACAGAAGACCGGTGATTTCTGCATTTTCAACTGAGGTACTGGGTTCATCTCACTACGGAGTGCCGGACAATTGCTGCGGGTCAGCTGCGGCAGCCCGACCAGCGAGAGCTGAAGCAGGGCAAGGCATCGCCTCACCTGGGAAGCGCAAGGGGAAAGGGAATCCCTTTTCCTAGCCAGGGGAACTGAGACACACAACACCTGGAAAATCAGGTAACTCCCACCCCAATACTGCACTTTAAGCAAATAGGCACACCAGGAGATTATATCCCACACCTGGTCGGGAGGGTCCCATGCCACGGAGCCTCCCTCATTGCTAGCACAGCAGTCTGCCATCTAACCGCAAGGCAGCAGCGAGGCTGAGGGAGGGGCGCCCGCCATTGCTAAGGCTTAAATAGGTAAACAAAGCCGCTGGGAAGCTCCAACTGGGTGGAGCTCACAGCAGCTCAAGGAAACCTGCCTGTCTCTGTAGACTCCACCTCTGGGGACAGGGCACAGATAAACAACAACAAGAGCAGCAGAAACATCTGCAGATGCAAACGACTCTGTCTGACAGCTTTGAAGAGAGCAGTGGATCTCCCAACACGGAGGATGAGATCTCAGAAGGGACAGACTGCCTGCTCAAGTGGGTCCCTGACCCCTGAGTAGCCTAACTGGGAGACATCCCCCACTAGGGGCAGTTTGACACCCCACACCTCACACGGTGGAGTACACCCCTGAGAGGAAGCCTCCAAAGCAAGAATCAGACAGGTACACTCGCTGTTCAGCAATATTCTATCTTCTGCAGCCTCTGCTGCTGACACCCAGGCAAACAGGGTCTGGAGTGGACCTCAAGCAATCTCCAACAGACCTACAGCTCAGGGTCCTGACTGTTAGAAGGAAAACTATCAAACAGGAAGGACACCCACACCAAAACCCCATCAGTACGCCACCATCATCATCAAAGACCAGAGGCAGATAAAACCATAAAGATGGGGAAAAAACAGGGCAGAAAAGCTGGAAATTCAAAAAATAAGAGCGCATCTCCCCCGGCAAAGGAGCGCAGCTCATCACCAGCAACGGATCAAAGCTTGACGGAGAATGACTTTGACAACATGAGAGAAGAAGGCTTCAGTCCATCAAACTTCTCAGAGCTAAAGGAGGAATTACGTACCCAGCGCAAAGAAACTAAAAATCTTGAAAAAAAAGTGGAAGAATTGATGGCTAGAGTAATTAATGCAGAGAAGGTCATAAACGAAATGAAAGAGATGAAAACCATGACACGAGAAATACGTGACAAATGCACAAGCTTCAGTAACCGACTCGATCAACTGGAAGAAAGAGTATCAGCGATTGAGGATCAAATGAACGAAATGAACCGAGAAGAGAAACCAAAAGGAAAAGAGAAGGAAAAGAAATGAACAAAGCCTGCAAGAAGTATGGGATTATGTAAAAAGACCAAATCTATGTCTGATTGGGGTGCCTGAAAGTGAGGGGGAAAATGGAATCAAGTTGGAAAACGCTCTTCAGGATATCATCCAGGAGAACTTCCCCAACCTAGTAGGGCAGGCCAACATTCAAATTCAGGAAATACAGAGAACGCCACAAAGATACTCCTCAAGAAGAGCAACTCCAAGACACATAATTGCCAGATTCACCAAAGTTGAAATGAAGGAAAAAATCTTAAGGGCAGCCAGAGAGAAAGGTCGGGTTACCCACAAAGGGAAGCCCATCAGACTAACAGCAGATCTCTCGGCAGAAACTCTACAAGCCTGAAGAGAGTGGGGGCCAATATTCAACATTCTTAAAGAAAAGAATTTTAAACTCAGAATTTCATATCCAGCCAAATTAAGTTTCATAAGTGAAGGAGAAATAAAATCCTTTACAGATAAGCAAATGCTTAGAGATTTTGTCACCACCAGGCCTGCCTTACAAGAGGCCCTGAAGGAAGCACTAAACATGGAAAGGAACAACCAGTACCAGCCATTGCAAAAACATGCCAAAATGTAAAGACCATCGAGGCTAGGAAGAAACTGCATCAACTAACGAGCAAAATAACCAGTTAATATCATAATGGCAGGATCAAGTTCACACATAACAATATTAACCTTAAATGTTAATGGACTAAATGCTCCAATTAAAAGACACAGACTGGCAAACTGGATAAAGAGTCAAGAGCCATCAGTCTGCTGTATTCAGGAGACCCATCTCACATGCAGAGACACACATAGGCTCAAATAAAGGGATGGAGGAAGATTTACCAAGCAAATGGAGAACCAAAAAAAGCAGGGGTTGCAATACTAGTCTCTGATAAAACAGACTTTAAACCATCAAAGATCAAAAGAGACAAAGAAGGCCATTACATAATGGTAAAGGGATCAATTCAACAGGAAGAGCTAACTATCCTAAATATATATGCACCCAATACAGGAGCAACGAGATTCATAAAGCAAGTCCTTAGAGACTTACAAAGAGACTTAGACTCCCATACAATAATAATGGGAGACTTCAACACCCCACTGTCAATATTAGACAGATCAACAAGAGAGAAAGTTAACAAGGATATCCAGGCATTGAACTCATCTCTGCAGCAAGCAGACCTAATAGACATCTATAGAACTCTCCATCCCAAATCAACAGAATATACATTCTTCTCAGCACCACATCACACTTATTCCAAAATTGACCACATAATTGGAAGTAAAGCACTCCTCAGCAAAAGTACAAGAACAGAAATTACAACAAATTGTCTCTCAGACCACAGTGCAATCAAACTACAACTCAGGACTAAGAAACTCAATCAAAACCTCTCAACTACATGGAAACTGAATAACCTGCTCCTGAATGACTACTGGGTACATAATGAAATGAAAGCAGAAATAAAGATGTTCTTTGAAACCAATGAGAACAAACATACAACATACCAGAATCTCTGGGACACATTTAAAGCAGTGTGTAGAGGGAACTTTATAGCACTAAATGCCCACAAGAGAAAGCAGGAAAGATCTAAAATTGACACTCTAACATCACAATTAAAAGAACTAGAGAAGCAAGAGCAAAGACATTCAAAAGCTAGCAGAAGGCAAGAAATAACTAAGATCAGAGCAGAACTGAAGGAGATAGAGACACAAAAAACCCTCCAAAAAATCAATGAATCCAGGAGTTGGTGTTTTGAAAAGATCAACAAAATTGACAGACCGCTAGCAAGACTAATAAAGAAGAAGAGAGAGAAGAATCAAATAGATGCAATAAAAAATGATAAAGGGGATATCACCACCGATCCCACAGAAATACAAACTACCATCAGAGAATACTATAAACACCTCTACGCAAATAAACTAGAACATCTAGAAGAAATGGATAATTTCCTGGACACTTACACTCTTCCAAGACTAAACCAGGAAGAAGCTGAATCCCTGAATAGACCAATAGCAGGCTCTGAAATTGAGGCAATCATTAATAGCCTACCAACCAAAAAAAGTCCAGGAACAGATGGATTCACAGCTGAATTCTACCAGAGGTACAAGGAGGAGCTGGTACCATTCCTTCTGAAACTATTCCAATCAATAGAAAAAGAGGGAATCCTCACTAACTCATTTGATGAGGCCAACATCATCCTGATACCAAAGCCTGGCAGAGACACAACAAAAAAAGAGAATTTTAGACCAATATCCCTGATGAACATCGATGCAAAAATCCTCAATAAAATACTGGCAAACCGGATCCAGCAGCACATCAAAAAGCTTATCCACCATGATCAAGTGGGCTTCATCCCTGGGATGCAAGGCTGGTTCAACATTCGCAAATCAATAAACGTAATCCAGCATATAAACAGAACCAAAGACAAAAACCACATGATTATCTCAATAGATGCAGAAAAGGCTTTTCACAAAATTCAACAGCCTTTCATGCTAAAAACGCTCAATAAATTCGGTATTGATGGAACGTATCTCAAAATAATAAGAGCTATTTATGACAAACCCACAGCCAATATCCTACTGAATATTCCAAAAACTGGAAAAATTCCCTTTGAAAACTGGCACAAGACAGGGATGCCCTCTCTCACCACTCCTATTCAACATAGTGTTGGAAGTTCTGGCTAGGGCAATCAGGCAAGAGAAAGAAATCAAGAGTATTCAGTTAGGAAAAGAAGAAGTCAAATTGTCCCTGTTTGCAGATGACATGATTGTTTATTTAGAAAACCCCACCTTCTCAGCCCAAAATCTCCTTAAGCTGATAAGAAACTTCAGCAAAGTCTCAGGATACAAAATTAATGTGCAAAAATCACAAGCATTCTTATACACCAGTAACAGACAAACAGAGAGCCAAATCATGAATGAACTTCCATTCACAATTGCTTCAAAGAGAATAAAATACCTAGGAATCCAAATTACAAGGGATGTAAAGGACCTCTTCAAGGAGAACTACAAACCACTGCTCAGTGAAATAAAAGAGGACACAAACAAATGGAAGAACATACCATGCTCATGGATAGGAAGAATCAATATCGTGAAAATGGCCATACTGCCCAAGGTAATTTATAGATTCAATGCCATCCCCATCAAGCTACCAATGAGTTTCTTCACAGAATTGGAAAAAACTGCTTTAAAGTTCATATGGAACCAAAAAAGAGCCCGCATCTCCAAGACAATCCTAAGTCAAAAGAACAAAGCTGGAGGCATCACGCTACCTGACTTCAAACTATACTACAAGGCGACAGTAACCAAAACAGCATGGTACTGGTACCAAAACAGAGATATAGACCAATGGAACAGAACAGAGTCCTCAGAAATAATACCACACATCTACAGCCATCTGATCTTTGACAAACCTGACAAAAACAAGAAATGGGGAAAGGATTCCCTATTTAATAAATGGTGCTGGGAAAATTGGCTAGCCATAAGTAGAAAGCTGAAACTGGATCCTTTCCTTACTCCTTATACGAAAATTAATTCAAGATGGATTAGAGACTTAAATGTTAGACCTAATACCATAAAAACCCTGGAAAAAAACCTAGGTAATACCATTCAGGACATAGGCATGGGCAAGGACTTCATGTCTAAAACACCAAAAGCAATGGCAACAAAAGCCAAAATTGACAAATGGGATCTAATTAAACTAAAGAGCTTCTGCACAGCAAAAGAAACTACCATCAGAGTGAACAGGCAACCTACAGAATGGGAGAAAATTTTTGCAATCTACTCATCTGACAAAGGGCTAATATCCAGAACCTACAAAGAACTCAAACAAATTTACAAGAAAAAAACAAACAACCCCATCAAAAAGTGGGCAAAGGATATGAACAGACATTTCTCAAAAGAAGACATTCATACAGCCAACAGACATATGAAAAAATGCTCATCATCACTGGCCATCAGAGAAATGCAAATCAAAACCACAATGAGATACCATCTCACACCAGTTAGAATGGCGATCATTAAAAAGTCAGGAAACAACAGGTGCTGGAGAGGATGTGGAGAAATAGGAACACTTTTACACTGTTGGTGGGATTGTAAACTAGTTCAACCATTATGGAAAACAGTATGGCGATTCCTCAAGGATCTAGAACTAGATGTACCATATGATCCAGCCATCCCATTACTGGGTATATACCCAAAGGATTATAAATCATGCTGCTATAAAGACACATGCACACGTATGTTCATTGCGGCACTATTCACAATAGCAAAGACTTGGAATCAACCCAAATGTCCATCAGTGACAGACTGGATTAAGAAAATGTGGCACATATACACCATGGAATACTATGCAGCCATAAAAAAGGATGAGTTTGTGTCCTTTGTAGGGACATGGATGCAGCTGGAAACCATCATTCTCAGCAAACTATCGCAAGAACGGAAAACCAAACACCGCATGTTCTCACTCATAGGTGGGAACTGAACAATGAGATCACTTGGACTCGGGAAGGGGGACATCACACACCGGGGCCTATCATGGGGAGGGGGGAGGGGAGAGGGATTGCATTGGGAGTTATACCTGATGTAAATGACGAGTTGATGGGTGCTGACGAGTTGATGAGTGCAGCACAGCAACATGGCACAAGTATACATATGTAACAAACCTGCACGTTATGCACATGTTCCCTAGAACTTAAAGTATAATAATAATAAAAAAAAAAGAAAGAAAAAAAAAAAAAGAAAATCCAGTTAGTCCTACTTTGAAAAAGGTATCTAGAATGCACCTTTTCACCACTCAATTGCTACCACTTTGGTCCAAACCATCATTTCTCTTGCCTAGATTACAACAAGGGCCTCCCAATTGGAACTGGCCTCATGTATCTGGCGTCCTCACAGCCTATTCTTCACATAGCAGCCAGGATGATCCTTTTGAGCATTAGTCTGATCATGTCAATACTTTGCTCAAAACCTCTGATGTCCTCCTATTAGAGTAAAATCTGAAGTCCTTACCATGGCCTTCAAACCCTATATGATCTGCCCTCCCCTAAACAACTTATTTGACTGCATCTTCTACCAGCATGCCTTTCATTCACTCCAGTCAAAACAAACCGTTCTCTCTGTATTCTGTGAGCACACTAAGCACATCCCCTCCTGTGGGCTTTTACCCTTGATGGTCCCTCTGCCTAGATTACTCTTTTCCCAGAAGCCACATGGCTTTTTCCCTTATTTCCTTCAGGTCTTTGCTTATACACAACTTCTTAAGAAATACCTTTATGTTCTATCCAAGATAAAATTGCACCCCACCACTCTTTTTTTTTTTTTTTTTGGTAGAGATAAGGTCTCATTATGTTGCCCAGGCTGACCTCAAACTCCTGGCCTTGAGTGACCCTCTTGCCTTGGCCTCCCAAAAGACTGGGATTGCAGGCCTGAGCCATGGCACCTAGTCCCTTCATCACTTTTTACCTCTCCTCTTTATTTACTTTACTTTTCTTCTGAGCACTTACCATCATCTTCCGTACAATATGTTTACCATCTCTTTGTCCCATACTAGAACATAAGCTCCATGAAAGCAGAAACTTTATTTTATGTAGCGTCAAGTCCCTATTGCCTAAATCAGTATCAGTTACATAGTAAGTATGCATTAAATACGTGGTGATCAAATGAAGGTATTCTCCCAATTAATTGGGTATCTTCAATGCTTCTCTGCCTTGTGACCCACATCCCATTAATCCCTAAGTTCTTTCAAGTCTATAACTAAAATACTTCTTTACATCTCTCCATTTCCACTACCACTGCTAGGTCAGCCCCCCATCATCTGTCTTCTGCAATGAACTTATCACTGCACTTTCTGTACGCAATCTTTGTCTACTGCATTTCCTAAGTAGAAAGATGACAGACTTTAAAAATTATACAGGTGGCTGGGCATGGTGGCTCACGCCTTAATTCCAGCACTCTGGGAGGCCAAGGTGGACGGATCATCTGAAGTTAGGAGTTCGAGACCAGCCTGGCCAACATGGTGAAATCCCATCTCTACGAAAAATAAAAATTAGCTGGATGTGGTGGCATGCGCCTGTAATCCCAGCTACTCGGGAGGCTGAGGCAGAAGAATTGCTTGAACCAGGGAGGTGGAGGTTGCAGTGAGCCAAGATTGCGCCAATGCACTGTAGCCTGGGCAAGAAGAGTGAAACTCTATGTCAAAAAAAAAAAAATTAGACAGGTATAGTCTTTACTTGAGCTGTTATTTCCAGCTATGTGACCCTGAACAAATTATTTGCAATTTTCTTTTTTTTTTAATTTGAGACAAAGTCTCACTTCTTCGCCCAGGCTGGAGTGCAATGGCGCGATCTTGGCTCACTGTAACCTCAACCTCCTGGGTTCAAGCAATTCTCCTGCCTCAGCCTCCCAAGCAGCTGGGATTACAAGGCTTCAGTTTGTTCACTTGTAAATGTAGATAATAATATCTACTTTTAATAGATGTTAATTTTTTAATATACTTTTTTACAGTTTACATTTTTACAGTTTTAGGTTCACAGCAAGATTGAGTAGAAGGTACAGAGAGGTCCCACACACTCTCTCCACACTTATAATACCTAAATAAAATAATATAAAATATATAATTTTATTAATAGTAGAAGTGTACATAGTAGGCACTCACTTATTGTGAGTTTTTTACTTTCCAGACTCCTCTGATCAAGTTATTTCATGCCTCAAAATTTTAACTGGCTTACCTCTACATAGGGAATGAATCAAATTATTTAGTCTGATATTTAAAATACTACAGTTTGGCTCCATCCTAGCTTTCCAACTTTATCTTTCACTAAATATCCCCATCCACTAGCCCATATGCAATCTTTACTCACAACTCTACTCACTATGTCTGATCACATTCAGCATTTTCCTACTTCTGTTCTTTGCTCTGCCAAAAACACTTTTTCCCTCCAGTAAGTCTGCCAAAACCTTCCAAACTTTCTAAGCCCAGCTTGAGTCCCATTTTCTATAACAAGGCTTCACCAGTTTTAGCAGTTGGCATTCATCTCTTCTCCAATACTTTCACATTACTTTGCTTATGCCTTTTTTTCCTGCTCTCTCCTGATGGGCAGGGACCACAGCTTATTCAGCAATTAGTACAGTGCTGTGCAATCCTTGGCATTCAGAAAGAGTCTGTTGAATTAATTTGCTGACTATACAATCACAAGTTACTCAACAACCGATGAGAAAGCTAAAGGTTCATCCCTAAAATACTTGTCCTTGAATGGGTATAGAGTCAGACATAGGTATTCTTTCTATACTATGACTCCATAGGGTCTAAGAGCTTAAAAAAAAAAATGCCTTGGGGTGAAAGGGAGAAAGGGAGGAAGTATAAGGGAGAGAAGACATTAAATATTTAATAGCTACAGAATCTTGATAATCATATACTACTGCATATTGTCACTTCTTGCAGTGTTTCCTTGAGACATTTTTAAAACTTTCATCATTTAACTTTAACTTTCTTATATTTCCTTTCTTTTTTTTGAGACAGGGTCTCGCTCTGTCACCCAGGCTAGAATGTAGTGGTATGATAAACGGCTCACTACAACCTGGACCTCCTGGGCTCAAGCTATCTTCCTACCTCAGCCTTCTGAGTAGCTGGGACCATAGATGCAAACCACTATACCCAGTTAATTGTTTTATATTTATTTTTTGTAGAGATGAGGTCTTGCTATGCTGCTCAGGCTGGTCTCAAACTCCTGGGCTCAAGCAATCCTCCCACCTTGGCCTCTCAAAATGCTGGGAATACAGGTGTGAGCCACCAAGCCTGGCCTTTCTCATATTTTCAAACTAGATGATCAGTTCTATGTAGGCAGAGTTCACATCTAGCCATATCTAGCACTTTTACAGTCAATTCTTTTACAACACAAGCTTCCTACAGTACCACTTAGCTCGTGTCAATAGTACATAGACATTATATTGGTTCATGTGTGTGATTTTTTTTTTCCTAAGCAAGAGAAGCTGGAATAGTAGAACAGAATTCAGAAAGAAAAGCAAAACGGGGCCAGATGCAGTGGCTCATGCCTGTAATCCCAGCACTTTGGGAGGCTGAGGCAGGAGGATTGCTTGAGCACAGGAGTTCCAAGACCAACCCAGGTAACATAGTGAGACCTCGTCTCCACACAAAAAAATAAAAAACTAGCCAAGTGTAGTGGTGCATGTTTTTAGCCCCAGCTACTAGGGAGGCTGAGACAGGAGGATCACTTGAGCCCAGGAGGTAAAGGCTGCAGTGGGCTGAAATCATACCACTACACTCTAGCCTGGATGACAGAGGGAGACCCTGTCTTAAAAAAATAAAAAATGAAAAAAAAAAAAAGCGAAACAGCTTCAGCTTGGATGCTGCACATACAGGCCCTTCATTTTATTTAAGAAAAATTCAAAGTGAAAGCTTGTATACAAGGCTAAAAGAGGTGTTAATTCTTGGTTCTCATCTTGGAGCAAGCCTTATTTCCTTCTGTGCCCACCTTAATGGCAACTCCACTGGCTCAGAGCTCCACTTATCTTTCTGTTTTTGTTTTGAGATGAGGTCTTACTATGTTTCCCAGACTGGTCTCAAACTCCTCAGTTCAAGTGATCCTCTTGCCTCAACCTCCCAAGTAGCTGAGACTGCAGGTCCCCCCATGCCAGCTCAGGGCTTCACTTCCAAATGGCTCCACATTTATACAAGCCAGCATTTTTTTACTCTTTTTTGTGCATTTTTAATTTAATATAATCTATAGCAACCTCGACCTATGCTGAGCTGCCTGCCTGGGCTGTTCAAGCCCTTCTTTTCTGGGTACCATGGGTCAATGCTGCATAGATTTTGAGTGGTCTGCACCCAACCCTATTTTTTAGTAACCCATTATTTTTAGTATACAATTTTGTAGAACATACAAGTATCATGTTTTATTAAATTTCTGTTTATCCAAAGCCACTAGCATAGTGCCTTGAATATAACACTTAAAAGTTTATTGGAATCAATTTGAAAACAATTAAAAACATCTTATTTTGCTACTGTTCCCCTGATCTTAAATCTAAAATCAATTTGTCATCTCCAAATTCTGGATTGCTAAAAACCCTCAGCCCCACATAAGGAGTACCTCCCAGCTAAGGTTTCCATTCATCACACCAAAATCACAACTTAAACAGCTTCTGCTAATACAAGATTCAATTTACTGTTATAAAAAGATCTAATCTGCAACAACATCCGTATGACTGTCAAACCCCAATAAGCAAGGTGACCTCTCTGCTTGGTGATTCAAACTCGGGCCAAAATGAATTGAAAAGCTGAGACAAACAGGGACGGTTTTCTATTCAGTTTCACAGCTGCTTGGGCTACTGCCCGGTCTCCATAATGAGGGTGGTCTCTTGCTTTGTCTTCATGAAACCTATAGCATGTAGAACACACAGCATTTCAATAATGTATGAATTTCAGCCTTTAGGATATCATATTGTCCCCAGTTGCTTGATATTTTGTCTCTCTCCTCCTCAGAATAGTCAGAAACACTCTAGAGCAGTAATACTATGACTCCTACTTGAACCAGCTTAAATGATCTGCTTATTGTCTACACAATGAATAACCAATATACCATTTTAAGTGAAAGCCTCCATACTTTTATCTTTAATTTCAAATCCCCAGACAGGAACATGAATTTCAATTTAAAAACGTGGAGATCAGAAGTACATTGTACTGTATATCCAGGCCTGACAATGCTCCTTTAACCCAATTTAGAGATATGCATGCATATGTATGTATTTTCATGGATATGGCAACAGGATTTGTTTTTAATATACAAATATCTGCCATATATAATTTTTACAAAGAGAGAGCAAATTAATCTTCCTCCCTTCCTTTCTTCTTTCTCTTCCCTGCCTCCCTACTTCCTTCCCTCCTTCTTCTTCTATCCCTTCCAGGGAGGCAAGTGTGGTACTAGAAAACATTTTCCTTATAAAACAGCAACAACCGACCGAGGAGGGCAGATCATGAGGTCAGGAGATCGAGACCATCCAGGCTAACGCGGTAAAACCTCATCTCTACTAAAAATACAAAAATTAGCTGGGCGTGGTGGTGGGCACCTGTAGTCCCAGCTACTCGGGAGGCTGAGGCAGGAGAATGGCGTGAACCCAGGAGGCAGAGCTTGCAGTGAGCCAAGATCACGCCACTGCACTCCAGCCTGGGCGACAGAGCGAGAGTCCGTCTCAACAACAACAACAATAAAAAAACAAAAACAAAACACACACACACATAGCAACAACTCCAATATTCATTGTTACTGTGTATTTATATAAACTTTGTATAAACAGCCCACACATCCTTGTAGGGCTATTTTACCCCTGACATATGATGCTCAACCTAATTATTTACATTACAAAATATATTCAAATAACAGCACCCAAGGCCTAATAACAATTTGGATATGAACTATGGCTTATCTTTCATCAAAGCAAGCAAAATCAGGAAAGGTATTTATAAATTTCATATAGAAGCCCTAAGAATGTGAAAAATATTCACAACTATGACTAATGCAGACAAATAATAAACTCAGAGAGGTTAAGTGGTTTGTCAAAGATCACATAGCCATTTGGTAGCAAAACTTATTTATCATATGGTCCAGTGTTCTTCCCATTATTCCACATTGTTCCCCTCTGCTAATAGGTTAGGAAATATACTACTTAAAATAGTAATGCTAGGCATCAGATAAACAGTGTAAAAGAAAAACCTGACTTTGGGGAAATAGAATTTCTAAAGAGTGACACATCAAAGAACAAAGTATGTGTGTAATTTGGTGATTACATTTTCCAGAAACTGGCAGAAGATATTTCACTAGTTCAAAGAAAGCCAAAGCCAAAGGTTACACTCTCGGTTAGAAAACAAGAGCGATTTCACTAGTGTCAAAATGCCCAGTCTGACAACTGGCAGTAAAAGCAGTCTGTCCACTGGCTGGCTGTTCATACTGGGCCACATAGCTCAACTTGTAAAGGCTGTAATTCTGAGTTATCAGTTTGTGGATGTAAGCTTTAAGCAAAGCTCAAAGCAGCAGCCCAGATCACTTCCTCTGTCCCCCTCCCCAACCCCTTTTTAATGAAGCCACAAATTCAGTGGAGTCTGGAGATTTAAATTCTAATCATTTTCCCTTTGCCCTTTAACATTGGTGCTCCCAAGGGAACCTTTACTTCCAAGCATTACTATTCTAGGACCCTGAATCAATAATCCACAGCTCTAAAAGGCAAGAATGCCAAGTAAATGCTGTTTTCTTCCTCCCTCCCCATCCCAATTAAAGAAAATGAAATTTATAAGGCTATGGAAGAGTCTCCAATACAGGCACTATAATAATAAAACCACTCAGAATATCTCAAACCAGACTAAACAAAATACTGCATTCAACTTGCACACAGCAACCATGTGATAATCCACTTGACTACATTTAGGAAGAATGCTTCCCAAAAGAGGACACTTACAACTATGATTGTCTTTCTGTCCCTGCTCCCCATCCAAAACTACCAGGCACCAATACTCACCTTATTCCTCTGTATACAATGAAATCTACCAGACCACAGCTCGATACTGCTTTACACAGAGAAGGCTGGCTGTGTGGCAAACCAATCCAATATTAAGAATAAAAACAATAATTTTAATTTTCAATTTAATGAATATTTATTGAACATCTCTTATATAGCAAACCGTGAGCTACATGCTGGTGATAAAGTTAAAAAGAAAAAAAATCCAGTCCCTGATCTCAATACTCTCATTAACTAGTAAGATAAAGAGACAAGGGAACAAACAAAAATCTAACAAAAATCCCTTAGAGTTCTACATAGTCCTTCATAACTTTCATAAAACCTTTGTATCCTTTAAAGCTCATTGATCCTCACAAGAGTCCTGATGTAGGTAAGGCAATTCTTACTGTCCTCACTTAACAGGTGAAAACACAAATTCACTGTACGGAATTGTCATGAATAAGAGCCAAGAGTCATAACACACCACAAAGCTAGTGCTCACAAAGAATGAGACTGTATTTAATGAAACCACACATACTGTTGCATCCTAATTACATGAGACAGCACAGGCAGAGAGTGAACAGCTGTTACAGGAAAACAGTGCTGAAAGGATGACCAAGTAAATAGTATACAAACCAAGGATGCTTTTGATAGACATCAAGACTCTGTGATACACTGTAACTCGACTGAACCATTACTGATTTGTTAGTGCTGTTTTGGGTCTTCTATTTCCTTCAATAATGTCACCAAAATTCTAGTGTTAGAAAATGTGCCACAAACATGAAAAGCTAAGAAACACTGACTTAAGAACATAGAGCTAGTAAGTGTAGTATAACATCAAGCTTTTGTTCCCTCATTCTATGTTCTTTCTCCTACAAAATACAGCCCCAGACTGTACAAAGGAAATCCAGGTCATTTGAATTTCACTTTGGAAAGGAATCCTTCGACACTCTAGAGGGCTTTGAGTCCAGGATCTCTGGGTGTATCCCAAGTCTCAAGTAGACACATAATAAACTCTAGAATCCCACATATACTCAGAATTTATTAATTAGGTCTGAACATTTTAAAGGCACCAGATCAGGCTGGATCCCCCAAGAGCCTAGTTCAGATGTAATCTTCAAGGTGACACATGTTGCCCCCAGACTAACTGACTCCAGAAACGTAGGTACTGTAAGTTGCAGTATAAACCTGGTCAGGCCAGAACATTGGTCCCCGCCCCATTCCAAATCAAAGAGGATCTGGTTAAGTGCCTGAAACTGTCATCCTGACAACTACAGAGCCCAAGTGGTTACAGTAGCCCCACTTCTGTGGTCAGGAGAGATGCAGAGGTGGCCAGGGCTTGTGCTCAGCGGAGACAAAGAGAGGGCCAGAGGGGGCCACTGTGGATTAAATACAGTGGCCCTGCTTCTGTGCTCAGGAAAGATGGAGAAGGGGCCAGGGCCTGTGCTCAGGAGACACAAAGAGGAGGGTACAGGGGGCCACTGTGGATTAAATGCAGTAGCCCCACTTCTGTGCTCAGGAGAGATGGAGAGGAAGCCAGAAGAGAAGAAAGAGAAAGAGACAAAATAAACACCAAGAAGAGGAGGGGCAAGAAAACAAGGGAACAAAAATTAGAAGCATGAGCATAAAGAAGGGATGAAAGACGTGAATCTGCTCTTCCTTCAGTCAGCCTCCATTTCTGTGAGCCTCTCACAGTGTGAACACTTTGACAAACTGAGGGTGACTCCAACATGTAAGGCATTATTCCTCTCTAAACATCATTGCCCCTAAATGCAAGCCAAGTATATCTAGGGCTCAACCAAATAAATCATGCTTTGTTATAATGCTGCAGAAAAAACTTGCTGTGTTGAATTTACTGATCTCTAATATGGAATTTCTAAATGGATTTTTCAAGGTAATTTTTGACTATTCCATTTTTCACTTTATACGCTGACTTTGGAACCTACCCCCCAAATAAGGTAAAGCTTCATAATAATATTTTTCTCAAGGTAAACATGACCTATCATGTAAGCATTGCCAATCTTTTATCATTAATCTTCTTTCTAATTTCCAATTCATCACTTCTATATCCTTCTTGTTACTTCAATTTAAAATAACAGGACTACAATAACTGATTCAGATATATGTGGTTTTTAAACTTAAACATGGACTACAGAAATCAAAACAGTTGTTTGGGAGGTTTTTTTGCTTTTTTTTTTTTTTAACATTTCTAACTGTAGTGATCAGGCAATGAACATTCATTGCATTGGTGATGATCGTAATATATGATGTACTTCAACTCTACCAGACTTTTTCATTTTCCAGCCAACTGTCTCCTGTCAGCCTTTGTTTGAAATTTCTTAACTTCTGGGGATTGTTGCCAAACTCTTAAAACCATGAACCCTGCATTATCTCTGTAAAATTTAAATCCCTGCCTGTCTACTCCAGCTACCTAGCTCATTTCTGAGCTCTATCCAGTACAATCTTTGTATAAGCTGAGACTAGAAACTTTTTTTTTTTTTTTTTTTTTTTTTGAGACAGGCTTGCTGTGTCACATAGGCTGGAGTGCAGTGGCACAGTCATAACTCATTGCAGTCTTGACCTCCCGGGCTCAAGTAATCCTCCCTCCCACCTCAGCCTCCCAAGTAGGTGGGAATACAGGCATGCACCACCATACCTGGCTAATTTTTTTTCAGTAGAAACGAGGTTTCACTATGTTGCCTGGACTGTTCTCAAACTCCCGGGCTCAAGCAGTACTTCACCTTGGCCTCCCAAAGTGCTGGGATTACAGGTTGAGCCACTGCGCCCAGCCTAGAAACTTGTATTATCAGCCTAAAACATAACTAGAAATGTAAATTTCTATAATCACACTAGTCGATAAATTTATCTTAAATACTATCAGTTCAAAGATAGTAAGTTTTTAATTATTGTTGTTTTGTATTATCAAAATCACTATATTATTGGTCCATATATTATCCTTCAAAGCACTCCATCCCTTGTCTTGCCTCACCTAGCCTCACAACAATCTGATAAGCCA
This sequence comes from Theropithecus gelada, assembly GCF_003255815.1. NCBI lineage: Eukaryota > Metazoa > Chordata > Mammalia > Primates > Cercopithecidae > Theropithecus > Theropithecus gelada. Next base: position 22,154,032 of record NC_037678.1, on the reverse strand, counting down.
TCCTCATCTACAACCAAGAGAATTCACCAGATATTCAACAGGCAATTTTTAAAACAGCCTTCCATAATAATAATAGAAATATGCGTACTGTAGAAAATTAGAGAATACAGATGAGCAAAAAATCTTAAAACAAACATTTCATATTCTCATTCAGAAAAGATCAGCACTGTATGTATATCCTAGTAGTTTTTCCCCCACCCCATATACACATATTTATATATATGCATTTTCACCAAAATATTTCACTCTACATACTTATGCAATCTGATTTCCAAAGCCAACAATCTTCACCTTTCCATTTCAGTAACTCTTCATCTTGTCTAACTCCTAGATGAAATTTGGTTATTCTAGATGGACTCCAGCTGGTATGTTCAAATTTATACCAAACCTATAACCATCATCAACTAATTTTTACTGAAAGCTCTATCTGCCATGCCAGGTATGACCTGTCTTCTTCCCTTCGCCATTGTGCACAGCTCCAGTCCTGCTCAGCATCTCAAAGAGTGCCAGGACTCCTCCTTTTTAAAAGATACAAATACATATTCATCAACCATTGAAAAGGCACACATTCTATTCTTATTTTAAATTAATCTTTTAGTTTATTTAATTCTTGTTTATATTTGAATTGAGAAAGAAGATGGGGTATTAAGGGTAGGAAAGACCCAGTACACATATAGTTCTATATAGTAGTGGTAGTAGTAGCAGTGGCAACAGTAGCAACAATAATACCATCACCCTGCACTTGGAAATGTCTCCTTATCCCACACATACAAAATTTAAAGCAAAACAAAATCCTTTAAGTTTGTAAGCAGCCTTTCCCAAAACAGAACTTGCGAGTTAGAGGCCACATTGTTCAAACTGATTGAGATATAAATGAATTTTGTGACTTAATATGTAAATATTGGCTAAAAAATTTAGGATAGCCCAGATGGTAACAGCAATAGTGCCAATTCTCCAGGCCACTTTTTAATGCATTTCTAGTATTATTATTTCAGTTTTTTATATTCTAAACAAGGATACATAAGAAATCCAACAAGAGTCCAATCTAATTTCTTCAACTCTTAGATTCAAACATTTTTTAAAATATACAAATACATATTCATTGAATACTAAAAGGGCACAAATTTTTTTTTAAGTTGATGTTTTAGCTTCTTTAATTCTTATTCATATTTGAGTTGAGAAAGAAGATAGGAGTAGTAAAGGCCAGAAAAATGGAAATCAGGGAAGTATGATAAGAAAGATGGTACAGAGTTGTTTATAGCCTAAAAAGAAGTCTAAGAAGGAGAAGCAGGAAAAGGAAGAGAAGGCGGGGGGAAGAAGGAGGGGAAGGAGGGGAAGGAGGAGAAGGAGGAGCAAGAGGAGGAGGAGGAGGAGAAGTAGAAGGAGGAGGAAGAGAAGCAGGAGGAGGAGGAGGAGAAGCAGAAGGAGGAAGAGAAGCAGAAGGAGAAGGAGGAGAAGGAAGAGAAGAAGAAGAAAAAGGAGGAGGAGAAGAAGAAGAAAGAAGAAAGAAGGAGGAGGAGGAGGAGGAGGAGGAGGAAGAAGAAGAAGAAGAAGAAGAAGAAGAAGAAGAGGAAGAGGAAGAGGAAGAGGAAGAAGAAGAAGAAGAAGAAGAAGAAGAAGAAGAAGAAGAAGAAGAAGAAGAAGAAGAAGAAGAAGAAGAAGAAGAAAAAGAAGCAGCAGCAGCAGCAGCAGGAGAAGGAGGAGGAGGAGGAGGAGGAGGAGGAGGAGGAGGAGGAGGAGGAGGAGGAAAGAAGAAGAAGAACAACAACAACAACTTCTTCCAGCTGAACTATCTTCAGTGGGCTAAAGTCTCCTAATAAAGACCAGAGTCATTCATTAAAAAACTAGGCCAGGCGCAGTGGCTCAAGCCTGTAATCCCAGCACTTTGGGATGCCCAGACGGGCGGATCACGAGGTCAGGAGATCGAGACCATCCTGGCTAACACGGTGAAACCCTGTCTCTACTAAAAAAATACAAAAAAAAAAAAAACACTAGCCGACCGAGGTGGTGAGCGCCTATAGTTCCCGCTGCTCTGGAGGCTGAGGCAGGAGAATGGCCTAAACCCAGGAGGCGGAGCTTGCAGTGACCTGAGATCCAGCCACTGCACTCCAGCCTGGGCGACAGAGCGAGACTCCATCTCAAAAAAAAAAAAAAAAAAACACTAAACCAGGGCCGGGCACGGAGGCTCATGCCTGAATCCCAGCACTTTAGGAGACTAAGGTGGGCAGATCACCTGAAGTCAGGAGTTTGAGACCAGCCTGGCCAACATGGTGAAACACCATGTCTACTAAAAATACAAAAATTAGCCAGACCTGGTGGTGCGTGCCTGTAATCCCAGCTACTCAAGAGGCTGAGGTAGGAGAATCACCTGAACCCAGGAGGTGGAGGGTGCAGTGAGCCAAGATCGTGCCACTGCACTCCAGCCTGGGCAACAGAGCAAGACTGTGTCTCAAAAAAAATAAAATTAAAATAAAATAAAATAAACCAGGTCAGGCACAGTGACTTACATCTGTAATCTAAGTACTTTGGGAGACTGAGGCAAGATGATTGCTTCAAGCCAGACCAGCCTAGGCAACAGAAGTGAGACCCCATCTCTACAAAAAAAAAAAAAAAAATTTTAATAGAAAAATTAAAAATTAACCATTAGGCTCACAGGAGAGCATAGACATAATCAATTAATTTACTGATTGATGATGCCAGACCTAAATATTAACTTGTTGGAAAAAGTTCTATGCATTTAATTCACAACTGCTATGTTTCAGACATGGGATTTTTAAACTAACCCTTTTCTGAGATAAAACCCAAGCTCTCCGTCCCATCTGTTTACTTGTCAAGTTCCCCTAGCCATAGTCCAAATTTAATGTCTGACTTCAGCGCTAATTACACTTAAATATGTACTCCCAAAGAGTACATCTATCAATAAAGGCCGATGCACTGGAGACTGAGGTCTTCTTCCCTTTAATCCCAGAAATGGTAGAATAGTAATAGCAAATACAATACCACCATTTTATATGAGCTTGTCAGAGAAAACTTTGGAATGGTAGGCCTAGGAGAACATGTTTCCAGTAGCAGTGGGAGATGGATGGCGCAGAAAAACAAGCTCCCGGTGTCCACACTAAATAATGCCTAAAGTAGTAACAGGAGACATAGGGCTTACAAGCACTGTTATTTTATAAAGCATAGAATGTCAATTCACTAAAAGTCCTGTGGTGGCACATGCAATAAATAAGACCTATTTACACTTTTCTTTGCCTAAAATCACCCCCAGAGAGTTAGTTAAGTAACTCACTTCTTAATTCACATTGATCATCACGTGTCATTGGTTTGTGATCTTTGATAACAAGGGCTTTCTGGACTTCTATACCTTAAAATTTTTAGGCACTACTTCTTTTTAGGCCTATCTGTAATTATTTCTCATTTTAAAGTATCCAAGTATAGAACTGAGCAGCGCACCTATGTCATACAGATCCAGTTTCAAACCTCAGATCACTATGTAGTAATTCTGTGATTCTCAGCAAGTTACTGACCCACTCTTAGACTCAGTTTCTTCTACTGTAAAACAGTCATTCTAAAACTCTCTCACAGTACTGTTAAAATGTAAAGCAGCATAGTCTTTGCACACAGGACACACTCAGTAAATGGTAACTATTGCCGTCATTAGTGTTGACAACTTTTCTCCAGTTTGTCTATGCCTCTATTTAACTCCATCTGTGAAACTAGAAACGAATTTCAAAAGTTTCGTTTCCAATCATGCTCTTACCAGCAAGATTTAAGATATCTTTTTTATTATAAGTCTAATTACTCTTGGGTCAGAAATTAGCAAGAGGCCTATCTAACTTCTATACAATCTCCCAGTCCCCAGAAGGTAATTTAACCTACGGAAGTAGCCAATCTCAAAAGCTAAAGATGTGCTTTTATATCTCCTTACTGGGCTTAATCTGTTAATTAAGCAAACCAGGAGAAGTACACAAAAGTTTACCTCAACCAACTCTTGCCAAACTTATAGAGAGAATACAGAACATGATCACCAGTCTTTGCTATTGGCCAACAGTCTATTGTAACCAGCGCTAGAGACTCAACACAACTATCTACAAGGCTGACACATGGAAAAACGATTGGTCCAAAACATTTTGTCTTCATCATATATGATTCCGTTATGAATAAAGCTGTTTTCCTCCTTAGAATATTAATACTACCAATGTCCAGAAGAAGATGTGACTTAGAGAATGGGCAGGTGGATTCCATAATGACAGTTCAACTCATAAAATGGACAATTGCCCTGCACTCTTGTTAAATATGACACCAGGATCTAAAGTCAAAGCTTTGCTAACATTTATTCATGTTACCTTCTGTTTTAGGTCCTCTGTACAGATACCACCCTTAGCCTGGTGTCTCCATGAAGGTTCATTTTGCCCTTCCTTCAGCTCCCTTAACCAAGTGCTTCAGGAGAAATATTAAATCGATGCCTTCAACTTCCAACATACCTGGCAGCCCATCAAAGCTGCCTCTTTAACTGTAAATGGTATCCTGTCTCACAAATGCCCATTTTGTCTGCTTCACGTATAACAAGGGTGTGAGAGGCTACAGGAGAGTATTAGACAGGTTTTACTCAGTTTCTTGCCATCAGAGGTAAACAGTTTTGTATTGTTCAAAACAGTCATGAGTCTCATTTCCTCACAAAAACAATCTCTACAGCTATTTACACCATAGGGCTAAGGAGGTCAGTCAGTGCTGGAAATACAATTAGGGAAGCCAGACTTTTTTTAAGTAAAGAAACATCTCCCCAAAAAGCTTAAGTAACAAGCCTCCATCACCATGTGGCTGTAGTTTGGCTTTTGATCTCTTTTACCAAATGACAGACTCCAGAGGCAAATGACATATAACTACTAACAAAAAGATACCCTAAATATTAATTTAAAAATTTTTAACTAGAATATATGTGTTATTTTTTAAGATCTACACACAAAAAGCAAATAGTGGTGTTGGTAGATGTGGACCACTGTTCTACACACATTCGTTATCCTCTCCAATCACCTGCCTACGTGTCAGCCCATCCGATTCCCTCCTCTCCTGCTTCCCACTCATGGCCTGCATCCCAGGACTTAACCTCCAGTTTCCTCCCTCTCTCTGTCATTCTTTCTATTACCTGTTTTCCACTCACCCCTGATTTCCTCACTATCTTCTCAGGTGTACCTCTATGACAACTTATTACTAGAAGCATTAACAGTGGCTTCACTATTAGGTGTTAAAGTCCCAACTGTTCATTTTATATATCTAGGAAAGGCAGAATTTTAAGGGAGATGAAGTTTGGAGAAGTGAGGATGATAATGATCACCACCAAGGGTCAGAAAAGGTGGGAGACAGCAACAGCAGAAATTTGTTTTGAGTCATATGGGGCTGGGAATTACCAATGACTGATGGCAGCAGGGCTTGATTATTGTTACTTTCTAACACCTCCTGAAATGCATGGTGTTTTTCCTGTTTGCCCATTGGTTCACTATTTAATAGTGTGTGTTGTCGAGACAAGAGATTTTATTGACAGCTCTGAGCAATTAATAAAGAATTCTATCTTCATACAGGGTTTTCTTGAACAAGGCTCAATTTACTTGGTATTCAGTCTATAAGATCATGTTGATTCTGCTAAAAGGATCATATGTCAGTTTTTACTTATACACAATTCATAATGCAGAAGGTTTTTTTAAATGATTTTGACAATGTTTTTGAGATTTAAAAAATTAAAACATCCTATATACCTAAAAATAATTTCTAAGTTCCTTAAGACTATGATTATGATTGCATTAAAAATATTAAAATCTATGGTAAAATGTTATTTCTTTCTACTTGTCATTTACTCAACAAATATTCCTGAGCAAACCACAATGTGCAAATGATTGCAATGGGCCCACTGGAGACAAAAGAGTGGTCACAGAGCCTTCCTTCAAGAAGCATTTATAAATGTGTGTATACAAATAGCTACAGCAGAAGGTAGAAAGCATGATGTACCACAAGAAGAAGGATACAGTAAAGTACTCTTGAAGGACAGAGGAAGAAGAGATCAATTTCAACTGAGGGACTCATGGAAAAGATAGTGATGATGAGTAGTTCAGACAAGAGGCTAACAATTTTACTGTGTAGTAGAATTTCAATTTCTGTGAATTTCTCTGGGAAGCTAAATTTCCCATGGAATTTACAGGTACTATGTATCTGTGAGGTAAGGGGCAGGACTCAACTCTGGCCCAGACTGAAGACTGGCTGAAACAGGGAAGAGGTGCTGAAAGCACTTCTCCGTAAGATACACCCACCAGCACCATGACAGTTTACCACTGCCATGGTAATACCCAGAAGTTACCACCCCCTTTCTAGAAATTTCTGAATACACCACTTCATTTGCATGTAATTAAAAGTGGGTATAAATATGACTGCAGAACTGTTCCTGAGCTGCTGCTCTAGGCACACTGCCTATAGGTTAGCCCTGCTCCACAAAGAACAGTACCTCTGCTGCTGCTATACACTGTCACTTCAATAAAAGTTGCTATCTAACACCACCAGTTCCCCCTTGAATTCTTTTCTGGATGAAGCCAAGAACCCTCCTGGGGTAAGCCCCAATTTTGGGGCTCGCCTGCCCTGCATCTTGTTCTTAGTATTCCTGTCTATTACATCTCTCCAGTTACCTCTCCCATTCACTGAAATGAAAATATAAGGGAAAAACACAAAGATTTAACTCTTAAATACAATGAAATTAGTGAAGGGAATAAAATACAAGCATAATGCACTCAGCTAAGCCTTATGCTCTTTGTATTTGATAGCAATAATCCCACAGTAACTAGAACACACACTTATCTTATTAACGAGACCAGAATTATTTTAATTAGGTATCTCCACGTGCACCAACTGTTAGAAATCAGACTGTTTTGAAACAGTTGTTAATGACTTAACACAGCAAATGTTTTCCCGAATTTCAGGCTGAAATCTATGTTTGAGACAGATGGGGAAGAGCCTGGCCCTGCTGTGTAGTGGAAGAACAGCCTCGTGGGCCTAGAGATGCATTTTCTACCGGGATCCAGCAAAACAATCCCAGGGACACATAGAAAGATAATAATAAATTTTGATAACATCTGTTACATTAAAAGTTTGAAACCTGGCACTAGTAAACCCCTAAAAATTGGGGAAAATGCTTTATTTCAGAAACAAGTGTCTAAATTTCAAAATCTCAAAACACCTAATGAGAACATCAGAAGTCCAAAGTCTAATCCTAGTCTTCTGGTTAACCTGGGTGAGTCTGTGCTCTCCCTTTAACAGACCCTCCTCTTAGACAAGAAATCAGGACTCATATGGAGTTCCTCTCTATGCTTTACTTCCTCTGGGAAATGATTTTGTTTTCAGTTTATTGTTAATTCATGGAAAAGCTTTAAAATTTTGGAAAGGATATTAAGAAATTTACAAAAAAATTTTACTGGAGCAATTTTGGCCCTCTGAGGAGGCACAAGCCCTAGAAATTCTAACCTGTCTTAAAGAGGTATGTGGCCTGCCTGAAGCAAGATCAAGATGTGTTGAAAAGCAGTAATTATAAAAGGAATAAATTTTATATTTTGACAACTGTATAAGTTCTATTCTCTTGCTCCTTCTTAGAAGGTAAGTCTCCAACTGTCTATGCACAGCAAACACATTAAAAAAGGGGGGGACACAATAGTGGACATTAATTTATTCTGACTTATTTTAACCTAATTAGGGAGAAAAGAAATAAGAGTTCCCTTCCAACCTGTCTAGTCTTTTCTTAGACCTGAGACAAAGACAATTCTGGAGAAAGCAGGAGAAGAAAAGCAAACACAAGCACAGCAATACTAACTTGCAAGGCTTACGGTATTTTTGTGTCTGACATCTCTCCAAGGCTCTGCTGAACAAAGGCCTTTCCCCGACATGCTTATCCAGTATGCCCAGGTTCCCAGTTTTGGGAATATGGAAGAATTTTTACACATACATACACACACACACACACACACACACACACACACACACGCAGAGTAATGCCTTATAAAAGGTTTTAGTGTTTAGATTACACAGATTGTCTTGATTTTCTATATGGCTGAGAGTCAAGGTAGGTATGGCTTAGTAATCCACTTAATTGCTTCACTGCCTGATTAAATTTGTCAGAGCACTAATCTTATTTTACAAGAAAGAAAAACATTACAGTTGTTACAAGTGACAGTAACATTTAGTCTACATATTTTTGCAGTATTATGGGCTTTGTGACTTGCACATATAATGAATACAAGGAAAAAATCACCCGCTGACAAATTCTTATCTCCTCTATTTTTCTAGTTCTAACATGGCCAACCACTTCTATTGGAACATAATGATCAAAGGGCCATTCTATTGGATCTGGCATTATGCCAAGTATACAACCCAAGGAATTAAATTGAATGTCATATAGTCAACATCCTTTCTAAGGCCACAGGGTATCAATTAACTCTTAGAATGACAAGGAGAGGTACACTTGGTTCTGTTCAATAACAGTATTCTGGAAAAAATTGTTTATAACTTCTTCCTAACCTCTCTTATATTTTAGTAATTTCTCTTATATTTGGGTTATATTATGGGACTAATAACTGTGCATTCAGCTTTCTGTTTTCTCCTTTTTTGTAAACACATTTTTATAGAGTAGACTTAATTCATAAGATGCTAGGAAGCCGACTTCCTAAGAGTTGCACAGGATTGAAAAAAAACAATGAGTCACGTTTCTAAAACATCACTATTTATGTGGCAAATACACAACTTTCCAATCCCATTCCTCAATGAGTTGTTTTAGTTCCTCAGGAAGAACAGGGAGATTGAACCATGTGTCTTCCAACGTCTGTTCCACCCAGAAGATTCCATATAATTCTCAAAGTAATGTTTCACTTCATAATAAACACAATTAGAAAACACTTTGATGAAAAAAGTCCCAACTTTCTTTTTCTTCTTTTTTTAATAGACAGATTCTCACTCTGTCACCCAGGCTGGAGTGCAGTGGCATGATCTTGGCTCACTTCAACCTCTGCTGCCCAGGTTCAAGCGATTCTCCTGCCTCAGCCTCCCGAGTAGCTGAGATTACAGGCACCTGCCACCGTGCCCGGCTAATTTTTGTATTTTCAGTAGAGTCAGGGTTTCACCATATTGGTCAGGCTGGTCTCGAACTCCTGACCTCAGGTGATCCACCCACCTTGGCCTCCCAAAGTGCTGGGATTACAGGCATGAGCCACCGTGTCCAGCCCCCACTTTCATTTTGAAACTCAATCATAAGCCAGTGCTTTTCTACAGATGCCTTACAAGGACTACAGGCCACCAACATGTGTTGTAAAGTAACCTGCAATTAAAATGAGCTCTTCAAATGAGTCTTGAACTACCACATCTGAAAGAGAAGGTGAACAAAGTGAGCTACTTCTCATGCAGGACAGATGGTATGGTTACTCAAAGTCACTTAAGAACTAGACAACAGTATATCTTGCATAGAATTTCTTCAGATCATGTTTTGTTATTCATTAAACTTAAGGCTGAATCTCATCTGAGCTACTGCAGCACAGAGGAATCAGTTCCAAGCTTCCAGCTGCAATTTATGACTCTTATCCTTGCTTCCTTGTCCTCCCTGTAATGTTATACAATATCCACCTTCAAAATGTGGCAGTTTTACATTGCCCTTTTCCTGCTGTGAAAAAATAAGTGATAATCATGAGAAGAAAAATAACAATTCTTAAATACTACAGTTCTTAAACTTAAAACTAAAAAAGAGATCATTCTCATAATCATGTCTATTGTTTACTGACATGTCTATTATTAAAGAGCTGAGAAGTGCATCTTTCAGAGACAAAGAAATTCAACCTAGCAGTCATCTAATTCAATTATCTTATTTGATGCCAAAATCCTATCAACAGTAGCCCTACAATACAAAGCTGACCACGTCTATTAAGAGAAAATCACAACTTCCATCAGCAAAGCATCATTTCCTGAGACCATTCTAACTCTTTGGAAGTTCTTCTTAAATAAAACAAATAAGCCAAAACATGTTCCTGTCATTTCCATCACCTGCTCCTTGTACCACTTTAAAAAATATACACACGTTAATATATTATATATACATATGCTATATATGTTTATATGTTACATATAACATATATATAACATATATGTAAACATAGATGTGTATATATATAATTCATATGCCATAAAATTAACCTTTGTGCTATCTTTTTCTGTTTTTTTTTTTTTTTTGAGATGGAGTCTCGCTCTGTCACCAGGCTGGAGTGCAGTGGCATGATCTCAGCTCAGCACAACCTCCGCCTCCCGAGTTCAAGCCATTCTCCCGCCCCAGCCTCCCAAGTAGCTGGGACTACAGGCGCAGAGCACCATGACCAGTTTATTTTTTGTATTTTTACTAGAGACGGGGCTTCACCATGTTGGCCAGGATGGTCTTGATCTCTTGACCTCATGATCCGCCCACCTCGGCCTCCCAAAGTGCTAAGTGTTTTTTGTTTATTTGTTTGTTTTTTTGAGACACAGTCTCACTCTATCACCCAGGCTGGAGTGCAGTGGCATGATCTCAGCTCACCACAACCTCCACCTCCTGGGTTCGAGCGATTCTCCTGCCTCAGCCTCCTGAGTAGCTGGGACTGCAGGCATGCCCCACCAGACCCAGCTAATTTTTTTATTTTTTGTAGAGATGGCATTTCACCGTGTTGGTCAGACTGGTCTCCAACTCCTGACCTCAAGTGATCTGCCCGCCTCAGCCTCCTAAAGTGCTGGGATTACAGATGTGAGTCACCATGCCTGGCCTGTGCTATCTTTTAAGACAATATAGAACAAAGCTAATTCCTCTTCCATACAATAATCTTTCAATGACTTGAGGAAGTTATTCTATTCCTCTTCTTACTAAACATAGGCATTTCCCTCTGTCATTCCTCATTTGAAGTAATTTAAAATCACCTCTCTCATCCACTCTGTTGGCCTTGGTGACTATTGTGAACATATTCTGGTTTATCTATATTCATCTTAAAATTACTTAGGCTTTATCACAAACATGCTAAATAATGAATAAAAATAAGTTATGGAACTCTAGTAAATATTTCATTGTGAAAAGGAACATAGATTGTAATAGTGTGAGAGAGAAGAGGAAACTGTGAATCCTAAGCACAGACCTTAGTAATCAACAGAAGATGTGTGGGATTCAGAAAGAATGAGGTCATTCAAAAAGGAGGAATAGCCAAGTAGGTTGAAAGGAGTCCAAGAGAGACTAAAGCAATATGAGGATAACAAAACTGGTATTCAGCAGGATTACAATCAGAAAGATATTTAAATGATGAATTTAGAATACATTTGAGAGGATGAAAAGATAAAATGCCTAGAAATAGAAAAAAATAGTAATTTAGTGAACTAGCAAATAACATGAATTTATAAGGTAGAATTCTTTATTTTTCAACCTTTTCTAAAGAAAAGAATTTCCATCTTTAATGATGTAAAGTTCAATATACAATGTTTTTCGTTAATAATTCTTACCTTGAATGAAATTAAAACAAAACAAAACATGAAGATAAACTGAACAACTATTTCTAAAATGGTAATTTTAGTAAGCTATAAATAAGACTTCATTTTTATTCAATTCCTTTATTTTCAAGTTTGTATAAGAAATAGATGGACTAAGTTCTCTTGCTAAACAGGTAAATTTTTTATATTCTAATGAACACCTGTTCAGTAAGTATTATTTTTAAAAAATTGATACCCCAGAACAAATTCTTCTAATAGGTTTTAGATTAAAGCAGTGCATCTTTGTAATGTTTTGTTGTCTTCAAAAATTTCTCTCAAGTCCAGCTTTCAGAGTGAATAACAAAAACACTTGGAGATCCTAGCTATCTGGTGCCAAGAAAAGCAACTACAGAGTTGTTCAACTCTTATGAAAAGGCATTCCTACTCACAGAATAGCCATGTTTATCACATTTAGAGATCTAAAAGAAAGCTTATTCCAAGAGTCCATTCTTAATATGTAGTCTTAGAAAAGAATTCTGATTCAGAAGAACATTCTTATCCTTCCTCAGAAACTCAGAAAGAGGTTCTGCAAAGAAGATCTGAAAAAATTCATTAGAAAGCATGCTTATAAGATAGCACCATGTTCCCTGATAACCAAATGAGAACTACATCCTTTCCAAAAAGGCATAGGATTAAATAATGCCTGCAGGAAAGTGCTGGTTTCACAGCAACAGTTATAATGTCAGTTTAATAGCTTTTACTATTGATGATCTCTATGGTTGCACAGGCAGTGAAAATAGTGCCTTAAGAAGAATAGTTCCAACCACTATATACCTAGCAGTGTATAAGCAGAAACAAATGTACTACCTGAATTATTCAGGTTTTCCTTACAAGAGATATGAGAAACAACCAAAACCAAAAATTCCTTGTTGCCTTCTGAGATCTAGCCAACAGAATCATAACATACAGGTTCAAGGATCTTGCTCTCCAGAAGTTCTACACCCTGCTGGTTCCCTAAAATAAACATCCTACATCAACGTTATTTCAAAATAATCAAATATTTTAAAGTATTACAATTTCAACATAATAAAAATACTATGGTCACTAGAAGTAATGAAAAAAGAATAGTAAGGCAAGTTCTATAAGTGGGTTGACACATCACTGATGCTTATCCCCTGTTCTAGTTGGTGAAGGAAGCTGGGATTACACAGGTTCTCCAAATACATGCCTTGCTAAAGGACACAAAACTGCCTTCAGGTATCTGAAGATCTGTTCTGTAGAAGATGAATAGAGGCTGTGCCAGATGGCCACAGCCTTTGTCACTTCTTGGTTACAACTATTACAAACTGCCTCGGGTTGCTTAGCAGACCTTCCTGCTACCCTTCTCCACAACAGCTCCTTTTCAGTTCATCCTCCACCATGCAACCATGCATCCTCCACCATGGGGAGGGAGGAGAGGGCAGAAGCGGGAGGAGAGAAGAGCTCATGGTTCTCTGCCAAGTCTGGAAAATGTCTATTGAATGTTTGCTGGCTCCTAAAAACCAAAACTCCTTAGCCTGGCATACCAGTGCTTCACAATATGACCCTATCTAGCTTTCCAGCCTTGCCTCCTTATGACTTCCAATCAAATGCATGATGATTCCACTACAATGCTCTTCTCTCCCTACTAGATATGCCGGTTGTTTTCACAATTCTGTGCTGGATATATGCTTTCCACACCCTTCTTCCATTTGACAAAATTTTACTCCTCCTCTAGTGCCAGCTTTGCTCTCAAAGTTAGTTTGTTAGTCTACTGCTCTTACATTCATTTCACAGTTTTAGCATGGACTCTGTTTTTGTGTAATTTGTTTTTTGTGTATTTAGGCATGGTGATGCTTAGTGACAGAAAAGGGAGGAAATGGGGCAGGTGGGCTGCAGAGACAATAAGGTAAAACAGAGTGGTAGGCAAACTTTCTCCATTTAAAATATTTTATCTAAACCCTTGGCTATCAGCTTTGTGATTACTAAGGTCTGCGCTTAGGATTCACAGTTTTCTCTTCTCTCTCACACTAATACAATCTATGTTCCTTTTCACAATGAAATATTTACTAGAGTTCCATAACTTATTTTTATTCATTATTTAACATGTTTGTGAAAAATCATCTCACTCACTGTGTTATTTATGTATCTAATGCCTAGGAGCACATTCAGGTGGGTTTCTATGAAGAATCCAGGCACTGAAATGCTTAATCACTCCTTTAAGATTAGAAAGTTTCTAGTCGTCTGATGTGCTATCAAAAAACAATGTAAACTGGATTTTATTTTCATGAAATACTGAGCAATAAAACTGGATTTTATTGCTTAAATGTTGCAATGAACTCTAGTACTTACACCAATACCAGAGGCAGCTTGAAGCAGTCACAGGGGTTAAGGAGAATTAATTTTGCTATAGAAAAAGGTAACTTATTTTAAATTTATAATGCAGGAGAAATGCCTTACATTTAAAAACAATCTGTCAAAAATTATTTAGAATGCTAAAGAAACAAATCGATGTTTTCAGTAAATTTCAATTAAGGCTAAGAGTTAAAAAAAAGGTGGTAACTTTCCACCACCAATGACATGGACTGTGGACCATATCATTAATGACGATAGAGCAAAATAAATGAAGGAGGACTTTACTTGCTTTGGGCTGTGAAGAAGCAAAGTATAATGACAGCCAAATGACACTAAACCCAAAAGAGAGGTGGAAACTATGTTATCTTCAAGCTTTGTGGAAAGTATTATAAACATGAAGAGAAGAATGAACAATTCAAACTCAGAAAAAAATTCTGTTTAATCCATTATGAAACCTAGACACATGTCGAAGCTTAGATGAGCTTAAATATTATTCTTATTTTCACCTATTTCTGTCAATCATTAATACGTCACATCATCTAATTCTGTGTGTCATACAGCACATTTGAAATAAGTCTTCATTTCTCTTCCAAGTACAATGATTAAGTACATAACAGAAAGAAGACTACTCTGGCTTGATCTCCTTTGGCTGGAATTCACACCAGGAAATGACCTTTCAGAAACAAACACCCTGCACAGATGCAGCATAGTTCTCTTGAGAGTAACAATAAATCTGAAGTTGATCAGACTGCAACTGAGGAGTTCCTGCAGGAAGGAATATTTGAAACATTTGGGATGCTAACTGCAACCCTCTAAAATAATGTAAGGTGATGGAGAGTATAAGGAGAGCCCAGTGTGTTATGTTCTAGGGAGATGGTTCTTGACAGACTGAGATGTCCCAGAGTTCTATCAACTGAGAAGTCAGTTCTGAGTTGAAACTTGCAGCAGAGTTGGCCTATGGTGGGAAAAGCATTCTGACTGGAGACAGGCAACCCAGAGACATGTGGGTCAGAGATGAAGTGGCAATGCAGATAATGAGAAAAAAGCAGCAGAAACAAGTATCTTAAAACCATAATTTTCTATCCAAGCATTTATATTAGTGAGTGGGTATGGGGAAGAATTGAAGGGGGAAGGACAGGACAGGGATGTAAGACAGTCCCTGAGGGAGGAAAACTGAATATGCAATGATCTAAGAACCAAAAAAGGAACAATATTCTGCTAATTGTCTAATAAATTCACAGTCTGTATAATTCAATTTCCAATTTTGCATGGAAACTTCAAGAACTATCTTCCCTTGAAATAAATGGAGTAACAAGCAATAATCAGTACAATATTTACAACTCTTAAAAAATTTGTCAGGCCGGGCGCGGTGGCTCAAGCCTGTAATCCCAGCACTTTGGGAGGCCGAGACGGGCGGATCACGAGGTCAGGAGATCGAGACCATCCTGGCTAACACGGTGAAACCCCGTCTCTACTAAAAAATACAAAAAAAAAACTAGCCGGGCGCGGTGGCGGGCGCCTGCAGTCCCAGCTACTCGGGAGGCTGAGGCAGGAGAATGGCATGAACCCGGGAGGCGGAGCTTGCAGTGAGCTGAGATCCGGCCACTGCACTCCAGCCTGGGCGACAGAGCGAGACTCCGTCTCAAAA